>NW_012039502.1:13067-21047 GCF_000956235.1 Wasmannia auropunctata
CGAATCTGTAAAGAAATTTATTGCGAATAAATATCACCTCATGTCCTGGCTGAGAACATGAGGTGATATTTTTTTGCAATAAATTTCTTTACAGATTCGGTGAGAACGGTTCGTATAGATGCAAGTTAGCATTCATTTGACGTCGCGAGGGAGAGGGGATTCATTAGGAAAGCATTAGATGCAAGTGAGCATCAAGTAGGATTTAAATAGATGCTTTGAACATTGATTTATTAGATTGCATTCGTCAATTTAATTGTGATATTACATATTACTAGGTTCAGAGCTGTAGAGAAGCGTGCAATTTGCGGCCACGTAGTGTTATATGAACTAAAAATTGTAAAATTCACACTAAAAAAATTATATGGAAGCACCAAGATCCGTTTTGTACTGTGTTGGCGTTTTAAGTTCTCAATAATAAAATAGCATCTAATTTTGCTGTAAAATTCGTTTGTAGATAGAATTAAAAATGATTTTATAATATACGTGCATACGATATACATAAAACAATTTTAAATATTCATAATTAAATAAGTCCTTTTATTATTTTTTAGCATTTGGAATTTGTGGAAATTTTATTATTATTATAGCTCAAATTTGGTCTTGGCTTATTACAGCTGAGATTAATATATCGATGAACACGTCTCAATTAAATCCTTCCATCGTTCTAACAGAGTACTTTGTCGATCAAGAAAAATATATCTATTTAATTATGCTACACATATACGTAGAATTATGTGCTGGAACGACTATAATGTTAGGAATAGGTACAATGCTTATTGCATATCTTGAACATACCTGTGGAATATTTAGAATTGCTAGGTACGAATATGAATATAATTCTAATATTTGTTATATAAAATTCATTATCTTTATACAATGCATTATCTTGAAAAAAAAGTTTGTGTGGTGTGTTTTATTAAAAAAATGAATTACTGAATGAATTTCTGTAATTAAAACACATTTACAGTTATCGTATCGAGCATGCAGTTAATATCAATACTTTACAAAATATTACAATAAAAAACAAGATTTTGATGACCAAGAGCATAACTTGTGCCGTAGACATTCATCGTCAAGCAATGAAGTTCGTATCTACATCGACAAGTTTGTATAATACATTTAGTAATATATTTTGTTTTTGAAGATTGTCCAAGCATTTATTGTCCACATTCGAGATAATGATATTTTGTTTCACGGGATGTGTAGTAGCTTGCTTTAGCCTCAATCTGTTTCAAGTAAGTTTTCGATTTGGTGTAACAATTTATGAGAGTTTTATCGAAATTACATATTAATAATAATTTTATAAATACAAACCTAAAAACATGATAAATAAAAGCTAAAAACATATATGAATCTTAAATAACAGCTAATAAATAATATATAAATGACAAGTGCAACACTGTAAATACATATTAGTATAGATACTATAAGAAGAAAAATAACGCGAGAAATACTCGGATCTATCATTTCATTCTATCATTAAACATAATACGTACATAAACGTGACAAATACATATTTCTTTTATGCAAATTTACAAAATTTTTATTGTCAAACTTAATCGGAATTATTAAAAAATCTTTGTAATATGAAAACAACTCTTATATATGTATAAAATGTATATTATATGTAAAACTTATTGGTATACTTGTTATTTAGTCAACGATTTATACGATTATTATTTCTATACAAATTGTAGTCTTATCTGTAAAAATAAGAAAAACTTATGTATTATTCACAGCTTCAAAATTTAGGATGTTTAATACGCAAGAGACTGATAATTTATATGAAATTTCTTTCTTAGATCTTCCAAATAGCATCATCCAAAAATAATGTCTTCGAATTTGCATTGCCGTTTGTATATGCATCTATAAGCATCGTATACATGTTTACAGCCAACTATATTGGACAGCGTGTAATTGACCACAATAATGACGTATTCATTGCTGCGTAAGAGAAACATTCTTATGTGAAAGTATGCGAACGTTTTCATCTTTCACAGATTGCAACAATAGAGTTGTCAAAATTGATTTGACCTGCTGCATTTTAAATCTATATATACATGCCGAAAATAACTAGTAAAAAATTACTATCTTAAGTTAGTGATTTGCAACCTGTATTCAAATATTCAATTCCATAGGTACAATGTCCAATGGTATAAAACTCCTTTACATATACAAAAAATGATATTATTCCTTTTGCAAAGAGGAGAGAAGGAATTTGCTTTAAATATCGGTGGAGTATTTGATGCATCCATAGAGGGTTTTGCCACGGTAATATTTTGTAAAATATTTTAAATAAGACCAGCTTAATATACATGGATACAATACAAGTTTTTAATTGCAGTTAGTGAAGGCCTCCGTATCTTATTTTACTGTCATATATTCTACGCGGTAACAAAACAAATACTGATTTATTATTATCATTGTGCAAATGTAGTTTAAAGAAACGACGGTATTCAAGCTTCGAAAATAATTTAATTTTTAAACATAAGATTTTTTGCATTTTTTGCAGAACTATTATATTAATGTAGTAAATATTAGTTTTAATTAATTTAATTTGTGTCAAAATTTATATAAATATTTAAGTTGAAAGTTTTCATTAATAAATAACACATTGAAAAATCATCAAATATACGGGAGAGAGTGCTACCAGTGTAGAGTAAATGATTTAACTGTAGACAACAAGATAGCTAACACATTAATATTTAACACGTATTAAAAATGTTAATTATGCTAATCGCAATTTTAAAAATGATTAGGTGATATATTAATCTAATATAATCAGCTGTAATTATTTTTAAGTTATAAACTTTAGGTATATCCAATACAAAAAAAACTAAGAGATATCCTTCTCGAAAAAGAAGTGTATTCTATGAGTGTACAGACTAGAATGACGTTCCGGTGATGAGAGGGAAGAAATGCGCTTGCGTGGCAAGTAGCTTACCTTCGTGAGAAAAAAACCACTTGTCAGAATTACCTTTAACTTTAGATAGAACATAAATATTCCCAGTTTGCCGAGAAATTGGTTGAATTAAGTTCGGATCTCATAGTAAACTATTACAGAATCAATTATTATAAATTGAGGAATATTTTTCTGTTAAAATTTATACAAGAGGAAATAAGATGTGGAATATTTAGCCAATCAATGAAAAGAAGAGAATAAACGCACTTTCGTCAGTCTTCGCAGTAATACTTAGGCGCTCGTAGAGAAATGATGCGCCTAGAAACTCAGTATTACATTCTCAACAGAATCCTGTTACTTGCCATCGGTTTATGGCCTTATCGACAATCCAAATTTACTCAATTTCAAACTGTTTTTTTTCTTGCTATTGTGTCCACAAGTTTTATATTTCAAGTAAAGAAACAATGTAATAACATTATTGTAAGATAAGTTATCGCGTGACGGTCTTTTACTGTTAAATTTTGTATTTCAATCTATATGCAATCTGATATTTTTACTACTAGACATCACAGACGTGTGCTTCGTGCGCGTTTTTCATTCTTTACTTTCTACTTAATTGTTTAAATGTATTACATTATATTATAATATTTACATTGCATTATAATATGTTATTAACTCCTTGTTATGCATAACTGTCAAAATGACAACATGTCATGATGACAGCTGCTCGCGAAGTAAGTGGAATCTGAGAACCATTCGCCAAAAAGATCCGTCAAACTTCGATGCAAGTATCGATTTAATATTTTTTTTTTTAGAAAGGAAACCAAAAGACTAGTACAGAACACGCATTATACGCACGTAATTTGGTATTTAACACTGTATTTAGTTTTAATACAAAAAGACAAAATAAATTAAGACAAAATAAACCTGCTTGATATTTGTCGAGTTGATAGTTCTTGACTTGATCTTTGTAATGAGAATTATTCTCACTATACCAAATAATTAAAGCAAGAAAATCTATCATTATTATGGATGACCAACAATAAATCTTTTAAGATGAATGCAAATTTGTTTCACAATCATGCATTATTATCGTATTATTATGCTTACATTGCGCATCAGTGTAGACCGGAGTATTTCACATTAAAATTTTAAAACAACGATAGGCAAAGCTATATTATCGTATTATGGAATTGATACGCAACAATTATAGATACGCAAATACGTAACAAGTCTGTATTCGTCTATACGTGTGTCTTTTTAGAACTGATGAATACATTATATCTTTATTTTTAATCATATTTATATGTAAAGTTGTGCACAACTATTTATTTACAGTTGGCACCATTAATAATATTAAAATGTACTTTGGACCTTATTGCCGAGGTGCTATCTTCCATACTTTTCTTTACATTGTTCGTAATAAAGTATCTGGGATTCCGTCTTAACATTGAAGCTGTAAGTTGACTTACAGATTATCCGTTAAAGAAGAGTGATGTGTTTGTCAAATAAATCTATAGTAAAAAGTGCTTTTCGATGTACAGAAAGATGTTATAGTAAATTGTTACAATAACAGGTAAAGAGTTTACTGATGGATCTTCAATATGTACTTAGCAAGATAAAGGATAGAAAAGAAATTGCTATTGTTTATGAAGATAGATGTATTGCCAAACGTTTCACAATTGTATTTACAGGTAAGATAATATTTATTAACTCTAAATTTAATTATATTTTCAATTTAATATATAAACTGTTGAGTGAAAAAATAAACTGATTTTATTATACTTACAACTATATATGTATACGTATAAATTTATTGTGAGTCTGTTGAAGCACTTGTGATGTACCCGTGGCATCTACGATAAATGGCAAATGTGTTTAATAATCGAATAAAATAGAAAAATAGTCATAATTTTGTAATAACATTTGCCCTTAAAAAGATTTAAAAATATTTTATATTACGTATATTATGTGAAGTATATTATACAAAACGATTTTAGTTATTACAAATTTGAATAACAAATTCTTTCTTTTAGTAATTATAATTTGCGGAATATTTCTTGTTATTATATCTGAAATTTGGATAAATAAAACTGATGTATCAAGGACTATGTTTCATTTACATTATATACTCATTATAAAGAAATACTTCGTTAATCAAGAAAAGTATTTCTATTTGATTCTGTTGCATATGTATATAGTATATTGTGTAGGAGTGACTATACTATTAGCAACAGGTACAATTCTCATTACATATCTTCAACATATCTGCGGACTGTTTAGAATTGCAAGGTAGGGACAGAGACGTAGAAATAAGCATATTCTACTTCTAACAGTTTAATAATCGAGACTGTTACAAAATTTGTTATTTTCATATAACATACTATAATAAAAAAAAATATTATAGTAGTTTGTTTTTAGCTAAAAAATTGTATCATTTGACGAATTGCTATAAAATTACAAATATTTACAGTTATCGTATGGGGCATTCAGTTAACATTCTACAAAATATTACGCTAAAAAATAAGGTTTTCATGACCGAGAACATAATTTCTGCCATTGACATGCATCGTCAAGCTATGAAGTTCGTATCTACGCCAATGTTATTCAATAATATACGTTAATAATATTTTTATTGTTTTTGAAGGTTGTGTAAGCAGTTAGAGTCCACATTCGAGATAATGATATTTTGTTTCACGATATGTGTAGTAGCTTGCTTTAGTCTCAATCTGTATCAAGTAAGTTTCCAGTTTCGTATAATACCTAATGTATGACGGTGTTGAATCAAAACTACATATACATATAATGATTTTATAATATAATAAGAATGGACAAATTAATGCTATCAGTTATCAATCTTCAACAAAAGTCAATGAATGATATGCAAATGGCAAATGTAATATTGTAGATATTATAGAAACAATTTGAAAAATATAGTAATAAGAAAACGCACTTTATTGTTATAGGACATAGGTGAGAATTAATTAAGTGCGTATTTTTACGCGTCTTTCCCTTATTTATATGCACAAAAGCAGAACATATTAATATTTGTGTTTAGTAAATGCTTTATAGCAATTACTTATTACTATATAAATTACTTGTTATCTTAGCCGTAAGAATTAGCAAAATTTGTGCATTATTCATAGGCTGATATTTAGAACGTATGTACATACCCAGAAGATTTCCATGAAATTTGTTTCTTAGCTTTTTCAGATAGCATCTAAAAATAATTTCAACAAACTTTTTCTACCATTCTGGTATATGATTGTAAGCATTGCATACATGTTTATAGCCAATTATCTTGGACAGAATATAACCGACTACAATAAATATGTATACCTTACTGCGTAAGAGAAATATTCTTATAAGAGATAATGTACAAACATCCTCTTTTCAGTGGATGCATTAATGGAAAAACAGAAAATGATCTGTTGCAAAACAAATCAGTATATGTGATAAAATTATTTGATTCAAAAATTTCTGTCACAAATTAGCAGTCTGTTGTCTATGTTCATTCCGTAGGTACAACATTAAGTGGTATAAAACTCCTTTAAACATACAAAAAATGATACTATTCTTGTTACAAAAAAACACTAAAGAATTTACCTTAAATGTCGGTGGAATATTTGTAGCATCCATGGAGTTTTTCGCTACGGTAATATAATGCAGAATATTTTAATATAATACCATCTTATATACATTAGAAACAATAAAAAAGTATGTTTATATTTGCAGCTAGTAAAGGCCTCGGTATCTTATTTTACTGTCATATATTCTACGAAGTGACGAAAAAAATATAAACTTATTATTATCATTATAGTGGAGAGATAGTGAAGAGATTAATGAAGTAACGATGACATTCACACAAGCTTAGAAAATAAATTTATTTTGAATATAAAATGTAGAGATATATTTCCCCGTTTTAGAAGAAGATTAAAATTATTCTAATTAAAATAGTGGATTTTTACAATGCACCGAAATTAATCATTGTACGAGCTATAGTTCAAATGTAAACAGTGCATGTTTATATAATTATTTTATAACATTCTACAGTAAAATTTTTTCCAAGCGCAATTTGTTATTAAATTAATATTATTTAAATATTACTTTTAATTAATTCATTTCGTCAACAATTATATAAATATTTAAGTTGAAAGTTTTCATTGATAAATAACATATAATTAAAAAATTAAGAAATAAAGAAAAAGAATATTACCAATAGAATAAATGGTTTAATTATAAACGTTGACACATCAGTACTTAACACTTGCTAAAAATGTTAATTACATCGATTGTAATTTAAGAAAATAATAGTATCAGATGTTAAGCTAACGCAATTATTTTTTAAATTATTAACTTTACTAAACAGATTCGTCACTGAATAGATTAAACTTAAAGCCGTCTCTCTCGAAGACGAAGTGTATCCTGTGAGTGCGTGGACTAGAATGAAGTATCGACGCAAAGAGAGTAAAAATGCGCCTGCGCGGCTTTTCCGTAGTTCAATTTCATGAGAAAGAACATCTGTTAAATTACCTTTAATGATAGATTGATTACATAAATATTCATAATTTGTTGAGAAATTGCTTGAATTGAGTACATCGAGATCTTACAGCAAACTTCTACACAATCAATAATTATAAATTAGGAAATTTGCATTGAAATTTATCAGAAGAAATAAGATACAAAATATTTAATGAATCAGTGAAAAAAGGAAGCATAAACACATGATGTCTTCAGTCTTCGTAGTAACACTTAGTCGCTCGTAGAAAAATGATACGCCTAGAAACTCAATATTATATTCTCAATAGAATCCTGTTGCTCGCTATCGGTTTATGGCCCTATCAGCAATCAAAATTTACTGACTTACAGTTTGTGTTCTTCCTTGTTATTCTATCTACAGGTATTATATTTCAGGTAAAGCAATAATATAATAATATTATTGTAAGATAAATTACCGCATAACTTTCGCTGTTAAATTATTTACTTTAATACACATGCAATTTGATTCTTTTATCAATCCAAAGAAGACTACAACAAAGCGCGCGCTATGTACACGCAATTTGTTTGTTTAGCATTAT
>NW_012039503.1:0-326 GCF_000956235.1 Wasmannia auropunctata
ACGTGAGCTGATAGAAAGAGAGAGCCTTCTTTATCCTTGTCAAATGTTGCGCGCGCATCGATCGACAACCCAATCTATTCCATTCGATGAATCTCGAAGTTGTAGTCAATAATTATAAACTTAATTGATAGAAAGATAGATAAAATTGAATATTTTTTATATATTATTTGTATGTTAATATTAATATATACATACACTTCTCAACAAAATTAAAGCATCATTTACTCTACCCTCCAAAAATAGGCAAAATTTAAGAGAGTGTAACTTCGTAAAAAATGATCGTATCGAGATGTTCAAAAAAGCATTTTACAGCTTGAAATCTCTAC
>NW_012039504.1:0-472 GCF_000956235.1 Wasmannia auropunctata
CTGTGGAATTATTAAAGTGATCCTCCATCTGTCCGATGTTTCCGGATTTAACACTCTCGCTCATCGTTCTCGTCAGCGATGTCAGCGAATGCACTGATATTCCAGTTCGATCTAATAATCTAAATTATTAATTGCGTGGCATCAATCGTCAACGCGCGACGATTGCCTTTCAAAACCTGGTAATAAGAAGAAAGCTCGAATGGCTCTCTCAGGAACCCCTGCATTCTCTGTGGGTGCATGTATGAGTGGGAGAAGGTCGGATGATTGTTGCGCATACTTATTCTAATGAACCAAAAGTTTGTATACATAAAGAAGAAGAGACATAACAGCGTCTTTGACTGGAAACGTGAGCTGATAGAAAGAGAGAGCCTTCTTTATCCTTGTCAAATGTTGCGCGCGCATCGATCGACAACCCAATCTATTCCATTCGATGAATCTCGAAGTTGTAGTCAATAATTATAAACTTAATTGA
>NW_012039505.1:0-348 GCF_000956235.1 Wasmannia auropunctata
TAGAAAAAAAGTTATACGCAAAAATGTAAAAAAGAATTTTTTTTCAAAAATTTTGCGATTTTTCCCTTCCGTTTTCACCTCATATCTAGCCTCTATAATTCAAAAAAAATTTTTTTTTGCTCCTATCTTATGTAAAATTTAATTTCCAACAAAAAAGTGTTCTTGTATCTTGCGTCGTTTTCGAGATAATTACAAAATAATGAAAAATGACACTTTTTGGTTATATCTGCAAAACGCACCACTTTATTTAGTAGCACTCCGCGGTTTTACCTTACTTTTATGCCAAATGACCGTATAAAACAATAAAATGTCACTAACTAATTTCTTCCGAATCGGGACAATTTTCTA
>NW_012039506.1:0-527 GCF_000956235.1 Wasmannia auropunctata
CCGTCACAAAGTGCGTTTGAGCGCTCAAGGCTGGGCCGGGAAGAAGTAGAGAAACCAGAATCTTCAGGGGGTCTCACGTCGCGTTGAACCGTACTTATTCTCGACTTATTTTCATGTAACCTACGGTGCCTCACCGGATCTTCCCGGAAGGCGAGAGAAGAAGTTGTCGCTGGATCATCCCGGAAGAGCAATGGAAGAATTCAAAGGATGTGAGAGGCAAATTGATGATTTGCCGAGGCGACCGTCGCAACTATGCCGAGTGCCCTGCGACATGGAGGCGCAGGATCGAGTCGACCGGCGGTCATACCATAATCTGCAGTCGCGGAGGAGCTGCCAGGGGTGGCCTCCGCACACGACTACGGTGTCGCGGGTGTCATAGGAAACACTACGGACCAAAAATATTAACATCTTCATGAAGTCGAGGGCCGAAGGACCTCCCGCAGGATTCGACTACGCATGGCGTTGCCCGTGCTAAATCACGCGGCCGCAGTTCATTGGCCGCGCCACCGCGCATCGTTTTCGCGCGC
>NW_012039507.1:0-322 GCF_000956235.1 Wasmannia auropunctata
ATAAAGATAGAGGTGTGCTCGTTAGGTAGATCAAATTTGGATTCGTTCTGTGCATATATGGCGTTGGAACAAGTCGCCTTCCATATTGGAAAATAATACTAGTAAACAAAAATGTGACAGATGTGACATAAATTGTAATTTTTTTTCGAAAAAATGGTAGCATGTAGTGCTAAAGGTTGCAAGAATCGCAGTATAAGAAATAAACAAAAACATATACAAAAGCAATTTATTTATTTTTATTATTATCTTTCTACACATTCCAACTAAAATTGTAACAAAAATATATAAATAATATTTATTATAAATAGTAAAATATTAATTT
>NW_012039508.1:0-329 GCF_000956235.1 Wasmannia auropunctata
TATTGGTCAACTGTAATTTGGCAAATAGTAACTATTGGCAAATAGTAACTATTGGCGAATAGTAACCGTAGTACACTATTCGTCAATGGTTACTATTCGCCAAATTACAGTTGACCAATAGTAACTATTGGTCAATAATATTCATTGGCTCCCAATCATATTTTTTTGTAAGGCGGTCACCCATCCAAGCCATGACTGCCCTCAACGCTGCTTGACTTCTTTGATCGGGAACTGTAGACACTTCGTGATGATCCATTATTACTCAATGTTAATGAATATACATATATCAATGATATATCGTATTAATAAAATTATTAAAAAAATGAAGA
>NW_012039509.1:0-2320 GCF_000956235.1 Wasmannia auropunctata
TTATTTTCTTAAGTTTATAAATTTATTGCACTCACATAATGCCAAAGAAAAAGGAAAAAATCTATTATTTCTCATATATTTTTCTTGATCGACGAAACATAACCAAACATTACTTTTCAATCTCATTCTAGTAACTTTTTTATGAGGTTTTTGCACGAAACGAATGAATCTGACATACTAAATAAGAGTCAATATGCTTCGCAAAGCGAGATGTTAATCACTAAAGTAATAACTTTTTGGGTTAGGGAACTCTGCCGCATCGCTACGGTTACATTTGCGTATTCGTTACGCATGCGCGTTTAGTTATACCTCTCATCACAGTTGAACGCACGCAAAACTGGCCATATTGGTTCTACCGTACAAAGAGTTACTTTTCTTTAATTATAAAAAAAACGTTGTGACAAAAGTATAGACTAAATATAGGGTCGTAAAATATGAATACAGAGCTAAAATAACATAAATTACAAAAACTGATAACCACGTTTTTGTAATCATACAAAACAATTACATGCCTAGGAAATTTATACGTCGCGACCACGACGTTTCTATTTTCTTCTATTGATACGAACAGAATGAATTAGATGATCTATTAAATAACGCAATTGAGTCACACGGATCACTTGCACGCCCTACTATTGCTATCTATTAAATTTTTCGAGTAATTACTTACAAACAGCCGGTTGGCCAATTTGTGTATAGGCCCATACTGGGTCCGGTTACCTTATATGTATATTATACATATATATGTATATGTATATTATACTGTATGTATAAATGTTAAGCCCTACCGGGTCTCTTCACGCGAGCGTTGCAAGCACCCGAGATTCGTGAAAGAAATTTGTTGAGAATAAGGCCTGGATCAGTTTAATAATGTCTATGGCACTTCTTCGTGTTGTTCTAGAGTCTAATATTTATATTTATTTTCTTATTAAACAACTATAGATACAGTAGATTTCTTAATGTTACATGCCGCTTAGCGAGAGATATTCCTTCCGCTTACTCCTCTTTATATATCCCTCTCAAACCATCCGTTTTCCCCACTTCTCGCGAAGAGCACGCTCGCACATACGCACACGCTTCTATCACGCCGAAAACAAATGTACGCAAACAAAATTACTTATTTCTCAACAAAATTAACTATAGATGGCACTGAAATCATAGAAAATAATCATTCTAAGAAGGTAATTTTTTAAATTTTCTTTTTTTGAGCTTTAGACATCTTTATTCTTTAGTTTTTATTGAGAAACTATACAATATCGCTAATAATGTTTTGTTTTTTGCATTTTCATGTATTTTTACTGTGTTAATTTTAAATGTTTATTCTCCTTAGAGTAATTTGTCTACATCTCATCAAAGGACGCTCCTTCAAATGGCACTTGCGAATTATGAGATCTCAATAACGAACCGATTAAGTTTTAAATAGGCTTAATCGACAGCTTAAGTCCAATTTGTGTGCAATGAGCGTTTTTATTTTTTTCTACATGCTCTACGAGAGGAGATATTGCAATACAAAGACCGCATCTGGAAATTTTTACTTAAGGAAAAATCATTATTGTCGTCATCGTTGTCCAGTTGCGAGGTGGGAGAAGTGTATACTTCTACAATTTTTGAAGCAAGAGGCGCTAGGGTTCCTAACGCTGCAGCTTTGCACGTTTTGATCGATGTATATCGATCGATGTGATAATAAAATACAAAATGAAAAAAGTGGTCTAAAGGTAGAACGCCCGTTCGACAAACATGGAGATCCGGATTCGATTCCTGGCTGAGAACATGAGGTGATATTTTTTTGCAATGAATTACTTTACAGATTCGGTGAGAGTGGATCCTATAGATGCAAGTTAGCATTTATTTGGCGTCGCGGGGGAGGGGGGAATTTATTAGATGCAAGTGAGCATTAGTACTTAGTAAATTTTTTGTCAATTTAATAACATGATAATATACCGTTCTGTTGCAATCAAGGCTGCGTTGAATCCGATAGTAATGGCACGCAGTTCGTTGAAACTAGAATATGTATATAAAAATCACATAGTAATATTAACCTTAGACTACCACACTATATCTGCCACCGGAATCTACCACACTGGGTAAAACCTGGCCTACCTATTTTGTTGGGTAAATTTTACCCAAGTATGGTAGTCTAGAGTTAAATATTAACCCTTACGATAAAATATAATTGGGAGTTAATGATATTATTGACCAATAGTTACTATTGGTCAACTGTAATTTGGCAAATAGTAACTATTGGCAAATAGTAACTATTGGCGAATAGTAACCGTAGTACACTATTCGTCAATGGTTACTATTCGCCAAATTACAGTTG
>NW_012039510.1:0-328 GCF_000956235.1 Wasmannia auropunctata
TTCACGTTGGTAGCCAAGATCTGTAGCGACACCGTGTGGCAAAGCGGTAGTTGGGAGAAATAAAGGTAGCAGCCTGCAGCAGTATCTGGCAATAGAATTCCTTTAAGATTAATTTTTATTTTATAAATTGGAAGCAAAATTAAAAATTAAAAACATTTATTATAAAATAGTTAATGATGTGTTACAACATTTAACATTTGATAACCTTTTTAAAAATTTTGATCAACATGTAAAAGATTTAGAGGTCTTAGAAAATCATAAATATGATATTATAAAATTTATTATTAGAACATATTTAGATATTAAATTTTTTGATCGGAAGAGCACA
>NW_012039511.1:0-969 GCF_000956235.1 Wasmannia auropunctata
TGTATGTAAGATTTAATCGCATTTGTCCTGTTATTTTGTATTCTATCTAGAGAATATATTCATCGTATAACCTGAATCATACGAAACTGATAGTAACGCATTACTGTCGAGTGCATATGTGTGCAGATACTTATCATCGTCGTACGTTATAATTGCGTTTGTGTATTTGCTTTCGATAATGCAATCTCCACGATTGCTTCTCTACGATCAGATAATTAATACAATGAATTAGTATATCGAATGCTTACTTGGCGAATCGCGCATATTGCTTTGCTAAAAATAATTTTGCTCTCGTTCTTATAGTACGTATTTTGAAATTAATTAACGTAATTTTGAAACATTTATTTTTTGTTTATGTAGATATAATAATAAGTTCCTGGTAATTAACGCTAATTATCATGTTCTCATCAAACAAATAAATACGGATGTTGTTTTCCATATCATATTTTCGTCATATTATATTATCAAAAATTAGATTCGTTGAAAGTATCCTCACAGAAAAAGTAGCATCAAAATTGGAAAACTAAGAACGAATAGTTGATAATTTCAACTATATGTATAAAGTTATGATAAAAAAAATAAATTTGTATAAACTATAAATTATATGTTTATATCCATGTTAAATCTGTTAACAGCAGATTTTGCAAAGTATCTGCTATAAATTTTATCGGCGGAATGTCAGTTGAAACGTAACAGAATTTGTTAAGATACGGAACATAATCGCAGATCGACTGCAGAAACTGAATAGAATCTGCTATTCCGTAATTGAACAGACAGATTCTATTCAATTACTCTTGACAATCTGCTGTCAGATTATACCAGTAAGCACTGCTAGTGGAATACGCGAGTATGTTTAAAGCGAATGCAGTTAATACCAATCTATCGCAATATTCTGCTTGAATCTACTGATGAACTACTGGTATACTGCTAAAGGAGGACAATGGAGAGAGAGAGAGATGAGAGAGAGAG
>NW_012039512.1:0-6064 GCF_000956235.1 Wasmannia auropunctata
AGCTTGTCTATTTAAAAATTACAGAATACATATGCCAAAAATAAAAAATCACCTTATTTTATCATCCAAAAGTATTCAAAATTCAAGAGTGTTACTTCGTCAAAAATGACCGTATCGAGATGATCAAAAAAGCATTTTACAGCTTGAAATCTCTACTTTCCAAATTGAAGCAAAAAGGACCATTTTTGCTTTAATGTTGAATATCTCGGTAGAAAAAAAATCGTACAACGCTCAACAAAAAGCAAATTAAAGGTAAAGATTCACTCTTTCGAAAGCAGTAAACTGTATTTGTGTGCGATTTTTAGTTTATGCCACGAAACCTTTTAAATTTAGTATACATTTTTGGAGATTTGACGCATTTTTATTTGGACCTATGTAATTCCATAAAAAATCAATAGGACCTTTTTCTAAAGTGTCGATCTGAAAAGTAGAGATTTCAAACTGTAAAATGCTTTTTTGAACATCTCGATACGATCATTTTTGACGTTACACTTTCTTGAATTTTGCCTATTTTTGGAGGGTAGAGTAAGTGATGCTTTAATTTTATTGAGAAGTGTATATTACTATATTATACTAATTACAAAGGCATTTCAAATAAAGTAAAACAAATTTTTGGGAAAGGTGTATTAAGTGATAAAGAAAAATATTTTTAAAAAATATATCAATTTTCAATGTCTTAATTGTCGTTCTTTTTGGTGTGCAAAATAGGGCAAAGAAAGTAACATAAAGAAGCATTCAAGATTTTATTCTGGCATCGATCGATTAATGAAACGTTAGATTATTTGTATAGAAAAAGAAAGAAACTACTGAAAATTAATGTATTTTTTTGTATTTTAATATTTAATGTATGCTTTCTAAAAAGTTTCTCTTACTTTTTCAACTAGATATACATATGAAATTATGCAAATCAAACTATAATGTTAAAATTGAGAAATGTTATTGGGACACGCTGGGATTTTGAAACTGGGATACTGGAAACATTGTTTCATGATATGCTTAATGTAGCGCCAGTACCTCGATGCATAATCGTTTGTTATCCGGGAAGCTTACTCCACATTTCCATTTCGTATGCAATTGGCATTATGTAACCAGTTATTATACACGCATATCATCTTTTAATGGTACGTCAGTGTAATAATATTCCCGTCACGTTAATACATCGCGTTAGTACGGTAAGGTTAATACGACTCCAAATACATGCAGTGTTTATCGAGCATTTCAATATTCGCACGCAAGACGAGATCGATAACCATAAATTTGAGGTGCATCCCCATTAAATTGGAGTAAAATGTTCGCGAAATAGAAATTTACCTTGTCTTTAATATGGTACTGCCATTTTCTTTGTTTTTTTCTTACCAAAGAAACAGAGATGTAGAAAGAATTGAAAGCCCGAGTCTCTTCAGCAATTGCGAGAACTTCCGTCGAGAGTCATCACTCATCGGTTTATCGAGTAAGATTACATGACGTAAGACTGCAACGATATTAAAATCGTCTTTCAGCCGGCAGATGAATCCCGGATCTTCAGTGTGTAATTAGATTCAGAAGGTCGCGAGTGAGAGCACTCAGTTGAAAAAAGAGAAGACAAGCTACATCTTTCATCTTTACAATACGTCTCTGTGAAGACACAGCTTTATGAAAAAAGAGAAACGTTGTCAGCGCAATGCTGTGTTTACTGAAAATATACGAAATAGCAATATTGTTGATAATTCTCTGTTTGAATTAAAAAAATTAATATTCAAATTACATACTTGACTAATACACATTACAAAACGTCCAACATGTAGATATACAATACTCGTATATAGAATCCAGGGATTGAAAGTAACTCGTTACTTGTAATGCCGTTAGCGTTACAGTTACTTTTTTTGGTAACGGATTGATAACGGCGTTAATCAGTTTTTTGGTAACTACAATGATAACAAATTATACAGTTACTTTTATCGTTACTTTTTGTATTTTGAACTTTTTGTTATTTGTGACAAAGTATGTATAATATTCATTCTTCAGTCATTCTTCATTCAGTGTCAGTCTTGATTCAGTCAGTTCATTCTTTAGCTAGTATTCACACAGTTTATTCTTATTTTAAGACAGTTTTAAATAATGTCTTAAAATATTAATATGGCTCTGTGATTGGTTTATAACATCTTAAGAATGCCTTAAGTCAATCAATATAACAAATTAAATTGAAAAGTAATATTTAATAAAATATTTACGTTATAAGCATCTTGAAATACTTTGAAAAATTTATTGTGAAAAATATCAGCTGAATTGCGATTCACTTTAAAATGTTAAGTACGAAACTGGAAGCTCTAGTTCATATCGAAAAGGCTTTCCTTTTCTTAGTTGTATTTTTATATATCGGTATCATTGTTGTTTTGCTTTTATTAATAATAAAACAAAAAATTGCATCTTGAATTATTTAAACTGATCTTGTTTCAGCATTTTAAAAAAAATAACAAAAAACTAACGAACCGTTACTTTTTAAATAACAGTAACGATAACGAGTTATTTTAAAAAATCAGTAACTTATAGTAACGGTAACTAGTTTTTAACTCAGTAACGAGTAATGATAATTAGTTACTTTTAAAAAGTAACTTTTCATTCCCTGATAGGATCACATAGTATTAATTAGATTGTTTCACAAAATCTCTAACAATTCTATAGAATTGCTGGTTATGTTTCTCCAATTGGTATTCGATAGATTCACAGTTATTTTTGTTTCACCATACACACACACCCACACACCCGCACACTTATATAACTTTACGCATTTAACTTTTTTCTCCTCGGATATACAGAGCAAACTCGGAATGACGACATTTTAAGCGGGCAGCCAGCGAGCTGAAACGACTCTTTTTGGAAACTCACGTACATATAACGTGATCGCAGTGAACGAGCGCAATACTTCCACGATACACACGCGATAAAAAGTTTTGTGCTAGAAATTTTCTTGAAATGCGACTCAGGTAACCGGTCGTCTATGGTTCGGCGTGAACGCGCCAGCCGGAAATGCTTACGCGGCTGCTTGCCATATTTTTATGTTGCGCATATTCACATGTAGGTACTCGTCTCGCTTAAGGCTATACGTACAAAGCGGACAACACAGCGAGGACCGACTTCGACAGCGTTGCGTTTTATGATATCAAATCCAACCTCAGCCACATACAGATGTCGTTTGTACCGAGAAGTCACGTTTTTGATCATGGTGTTAACATGCGCTTTTCAATATCGCGAACTTCCGTTATTATATTCCATTTTTGAGAAATGCCGTGGACGCAGACGGCAATGCAACTTCCTTGCATTTGAGAAAAAAACCCGCTACGTTAGATTTCAAGAAATAGATTTAGCTCGAGCTTTCTGTCAATAAATTAATTATTTCAGAATTTTCATATATATATATATTTTTTATAATTAAGCTCTTCAATTCCGCAGTTATTTGAATCAATTAACATCAGTAATAGAAATAAATTATTTCTGGCTGTTTTATGATGTATACAGTCGCCGATTAAGCAGTTGATTAAAAATGAACGCCGAATTAAAAATGAAGTTCTTTAATTGCGTTTCTCTTTTCAAAGATGTCTTCTCGATTGGAATAGAAATAAAAGTATATATTACGTACATTATATAATTTAATTATGTACGAAATTTTGCAAGGAAATAAAACGCGAGAATGAGTGTAGATAATAAAACAATTATGCCAAATATTGCTATAATAATCCATTCTTATTTATTAACAATTTTTTGCTTCTATCCCAGCAAACACCAAATATGACTGAGATGTAACATAGATGTTAAACAACTACATTTACGTATATATCTATAATAGATCTGTGGTTTGCTGGATATTCATTAATAATTAAACTATTTTTATGATTATAATAAATTAAAGTCCCTATCAAAGACATGTTCGAGAATATATGAGATTACAGACAATGTTTCGAAGAAAAATGCAAAGCGATGTACAATCTAGAAGCGGAAAACATTCTTTATACAATACGTACATCATTAAAATTAGCATCCGCCACACAAAAAACATATTAAACTTACATTCTATCTGGCTTGACAGCGTGATATTCCTACTAATGCACTTTTCCGGTTTTATTCGTAATTTTTTCTGAGCATTACAAATAAGGACATTCCTACATGACATAAAGAAACGTTTTATATGCATTTACTTCGAGTGTACTTGCATTATTCTTCTAATTTCGTTCAACTGTTGTCCGCACAAACTACATACACAGATCACGATTTGAATTACGTATCTTTATATACAGAAGATTATAAAGCCTAATTATAAGTGCATCGTTGCATCTATCTGTGCTTCTTATTTATCATTGAAGTTCATTTTTAAAAATATTAGAGGTCAAATAAATAAACCCCCTCACAAAACTAGTGGAAATTAAGAAACGCTACAACTCGTATCATATTAAAAGTCACGTTACTGTGCAAAAATTAATCATGTTTTTCCGCTCTCTAACATAAATAATATTTCTAAGTGATTACTGTGCTTACAATAAAGTTCAGTCAGAGCCATTTAACTTGATATTATATTTATTAGATCTATCTCTATTAGTTTACAAGATAAAAAGAGGTGGCCACTTATACGGGGACACCCTGTATATAATGATTTATGTTTTATTAACAATTTAAATCTAAAGTTTGAGACTACGATTTTTATTCATACTATTATTATTCATTTTATGAAACAATATATACATTTATAAAATAATAAGAATTTACATGCAATGAACAAAGCGATTTAACAAACGGAAATTAGTAATGTTAAACCCTCCTCGAGTGTAAAACTCATTCACTGCCTCCTGCTGTTTTCTTAGTTGGCTTTCAGACTCCATGTACAAATTTTCCCAAATACGTTCCAACTGATTCCAATATGTCTTAGCATTTCAGTGCTTCTCTACTCCGTACTCGCTTTACTGATTATTTGCTGGTGGTTTCACGTCAGTTTGGATTGCAGGTGTCGTTCTGGAAAGAGGCTCGGGTCTGATTGATTTCCTATTATTGAATTGGCTTTCGTCTGAAATTGACTTTCTCCTCTCTCGGTCCTATAATATCTCTGTCTACTGATAGCTAAGCGTCCTTACATACTTTAAGATTTAAGATATTGCAGAAAAATTGTTCGATGTAAAAAATATTACTTTATATAATAAAATTAAATAATTTGTTCTGTATAATTCGCTTTATAGAATATTATTTTTAATTTAATTCTTAATTGTGATAAAAGAATAAAATTATATAATAAAACATATCATAGTAAGCGGAAACGTTTAAAAAATTATTGCTATTTACGTTTTCTTTATTTAATAATTTTGTTTGTAATGCAGCGTTATATATCGATAAATAATTTTATCAATTTAGTTTCATAAGCCACAAAGTTTATGCTTTATGTTTACTTCTTATTTCTTCTTCTTTGCTTATTTAAAAAGAAATTCTATCAATTAGAATATGTAGTACCTTTAAAAACGTTTTTTTAAGACTAAAATTTATGTCAAAACTTAATTAGAATGATATTTATTTATTTTAAGAAACAAAACAAATTCTATCAAATTAAATATATGTAGTATCTTTAAAAGAGTATGGTAAGATTTTCTAAATTAAAATTTATGAACTGTTAGTAGTACTTGTTTAATTACATTAATTTCATATTTATTTTTAAACAGTTAATTTTTTATGTAATGACATATACGCTTTTATACATTTTTTATGTATTCAGTATTAGACGTAATTTTTTTATTTTTGTAGAACTTTTTTTATAGGATTTACTTATTTTGAAAAGAGCAAACTACAAAATAATACTTATAGTACTTGATTAGCTTGCGAAGCATCTTGTGGGACGACGTCATGTTGCTAAAAGTTTCGAATAAATTAATTGTTATAAATTTGTTGGAAATACAGCACGCTCTGTTCTATGATAAATTCAGCGGCAGCATTTCAAAGTTTATTAACGTTGTTTTAAACTCGGCAAGACTCCAAAGTACATCATTAATGAGAATTGTTATCAACGAGACTGTTATACTTATGAATCCTTCATTATTTAATCTTACAG
>NW_012039513.1:0-599 GCF_000956235.1 Wasmannia auropunctata
ATATTTCTAAAATATTTAATTAAAATACTTCAAAAAATTTACATATTTCATGCTATAAGTAAAAAAGTTTAAGATATCTTTTTAAAATATACAAACTACAAATTTTAAAAAATATTATGAAATATAAGAATTTTTTTCATCAGAAGTAAAAAGCTAAATTTTTAGATACTTCAGTGAAATCATTCTTTCCGCGAGTAAAACATATAAATTGTACAAAATTATTAATGAAAAACGAAAGCTTTTAATGAGCTACTTTGCAGAGTTCGATCGTTGATACCTACTAAACGGTATCTGACGCCGATGATAATTAATCCATTTTTTTTTTAAACTGGAGCAGGTCTTTTCCAAAGGCTTTGCTGCACGCTTGATGATGAGGAAGGAACTGGTGCCGGTAACGCAAACGACTTTAACGTGTTTGACTTCGGAGCGCGCGTTCTAATGAACTTCATCTAGATAGCGCGAGTGCGCGCGCGCTCGATTCTTTTTCGCCTCGTCACGCGATCGATCGTTCGCTCCTTTGCGTTCGACATTCAATAACCGGGAGCCGCTCTCGGGAAGATCATTCGGCGCTTTCGATGCGGGAGGTCCGCGACTTCGTT
>NW_012039514.1:0-438 GCF_000956235.1 Wasmannia auropunctata
TTATTATTTAACATAATTATATTTATTATTGTAATATTTAAATTGTTATGATTTTTATTTTGTTTGCGATATTTATAATTATCAAATTATATCCCTACCTGCCCTAAAATTTCTACCTACCCGTATTCAATATAATAATAATAAGTATAATTATATTTATTTACGTTATTAACGTTTATATTTTGTTTGCGATGTCCACAATTATCGAATTATATCTCTGTCTTTACCTGCCCGAATTTCTATCTACTCGTACACCTACCTTTTTGTTTTTTGTTTTGCGTAAAAGGAGAAAATATTCACAAGCCCCTCATCGAGCGACGATTCGTCCTCGTTCCACCATGAGGGGAAGACACCTACGGCCCGGTTCCGTAGGCGAGGCGGATTCAAAGTCGGGTACATCACGGAAGATACTATCCGACATAGCCTACCGGTCCTAAA
>NW_012039515.1:0-348 GCF_000956235.1 Wasmannia auropunctata
AGGCCCTCCACCACCCCCGTCGACTTTAATCGACGGTCCTCTGAAATGTGTGCTTGTTTTATGTTTTTTGTTGTTTACTTTACAAATGTTTACATATTTATATTAAGTACAAAGTATCTATAAAAAGACAATATTAAGAAACAAAAACAAAAAATTGTTAAATATATAATAATAATAATAAATAATTATATATTTATTATTATTACATTGAATATTAAAATATTTATGATTTAACATAATTATATTTATTATTGTAATATTTAAGTTGTTATGATTTTTATTTTGTTTGCGATATTTATAATTATCAAATTATGTCCCTACCTGCCCGAAAATTTCTACCTACCCGTA
>NW_012039516.1:0-1088 GCF_000956235.1 Wasmannia auropunctata
TTTTTTTTTTAAGGCAAATCAGTTAATTAAGATTTAATCAAGATATATATCGCGCGGGACAATCAGGCTCTCTAGTAAATCTAAAATCTATTCCGCATCCCGCGCGCCATCCAATTGCCGTTCCGCGAATTTTCGTCCGCCGGGGATGTCGCAAACAAGAAAACTAATTGGCGCGTCTTACGACCGGCCGGCCAGTGTACCGATCGACCGGAATCGCGTGATAACGCACGGAGAATGCGAGGAGTTTTCCACTGCGCCGGAGATAGCCGCGCGCGATAGGTGCCTGCCGCGCGCGCCGGAGAGCCGCTGTTTATTTTTCAATTGACGATTTCCGAGAGAGGAACAGAGAAAGAGAGAGAGAACGAGAGAGAGAGAGAGAGAGAGAGAGAGACGCGGGACCGCGCGGGAGAAATCTCGAAGCCGATGAAGCCAACTTTACGACTTCTGCGCGACTGCGATGAGAAGGAAGAGAGACGCGAGGAGTTAGACGAGAGCGTCGAGGAGAAGATGTCGGAGCGTCTCGCGTCCGAAGTTCCCTATATAGGAACTCAAAGGCGTGCCATTCCTATTTTCTCCATTTTGAACTGTCGAGAGGCCGACTTCGCCTCTACCCGAGGGCACCATACTAATTAGAAAACTTGGAAAGTCCCTCGGATCATAAGGATGACAGGGAGAAGGTGGAGATGAGAGGAGGCGAATAGAGGCGCGGCGAAGTCTACGTCGCCAAAGTAGTAACGGGGGAAGAAGACTTCAGTGCAAATATTTGTCCGCAGCAAGCGCGTGTGCGCGCGTTTGCGTATTACCGGGCGACGACGACGCCGTTCGTAACGCACACGGCAAAGAATTAAATTGTTGGTTAAATATCGCGTTACGCTTCAAACGCTGCAGAAGCAGCCCTTCCGGGCTGTAAGCCCGAACCGTAACTTATCGTTACTTTTTCCTATACGACAAAGCAGATTAAGCTTGGCGAGATCGATACTCGTATATATACGTCCAGTGGATTACCGTAAATAATGCGCTTTCCGACGCGCGGTTAAGGAACGTTACATGGCATACGGAAAATGCAAGTCGGTAAAAATAAAGGAGGA
>NW_012039517.1:0-1136 GCF_000956235.1 Wasmannia auropunctata
ACAATACTAAATTATCAGACTCTTCAACATAGAATAATAATGGGTGACAAAAAGGCACTAAGAGTCAATACGCAGAAATCGTTGCGTTAAAGATTCAAGTAGAGATGTATTCTATAACTTAAATTACATCTTCTTACATAAGTCGTACGTTTCGGTCCACTTCAGACCTTCTTCAGCGATTAAAACGTCATTACAATAAAATTAAAAAATCTACTAACCCCACAATTAATTTGTGGTCGACGCATTTTTTCAGCCAGCGTAAATTCACAATACTAAATTATCAGACTCTTCAACATAGAATAATAATGGGTGACAAAAAGGCACTAAGAGTCAATACGCAGAAATCGTTGCGTTAAAGATTCAAGTAGAGATGTATTCTATAACTTAAATTACATCTTCTTACATAAGTCGTACGTTTCGGTCCACTTCAGACCTTCTTCAGCGATTAAAACGTCATTACAATAAAATTAAAAAATCTACTAACCCCACAATTAATTTGTGGTCGACGCATTTTTTCAGCCAGCGTAAATTCACAATACTAAATTATCAGACTCTTCAACATAGAAGTTATAGAATACATCTCTACTTGAATCTTTAACGCAACGATTTCTGCGTATTGACTCTTAGTGCCTTTTTGTCACCCATTATTATTCTATGTTGAAGAGTCTGATAATTTAGTATACTAAATAAATAGTTTTAATATTTATTAAATTATATAGTTTTTAATTTTAATAGTTTCGTAATAGTTATTTTTACACTGCTACAACATACATTTTTAATTTATGTATACTGCTACAACATACACATTTAATTTATGTATATGTACATTACTATTTAAATTACAACTTTGAATTTTTGACCAAAAGTAATTTCAACTTCATCTTTTTTTATTTTTGAATTATTTTTTAAATTATATTTAACAGTAGTAATATTAGTAATATTATAATTAGTACTACTTGTATATATTTTCTCCCAAATCATTATTAGAATCTATTTTTAAACATTTTTAAACATTTGACAGCGCCAAGTGTTTTTTTACATAAATTTTCTTTTTAATAAATTTTTTTTCTCATTTTGTTCTATTATTTTTTTAATTTTTCTAATTGATACTTGAGTTGAGTAAAGTAATACGATTT
>NW_012039518.1:0-443 GCF_000956235.1 Wasmannia auropunctata
CCCTCCGGCGACCGACGAGGAGCGGCGGCGCGAAAACTGGGCGCCAGACGTACTCTAGGGCACGTCACTCGCGAAACATAATGATTACGCGATAACGCGAACGAAGTCCTTACGCGCGACGACACTCGACCATCAAAAGCCGCTCCCGAAGTCGATCGCACGAGGGCCGGCCGGCTCTACCTAATGGCAGAGGGGCAGGGCGAGGCAAAAGGGCGATGGGATGGCGCGGGGCGGGCAAAAGAATTCGTACTCCAAGTTAATAATAAAAATAATAACAAGGTTTCACAATACTAAATTATCAGACTCTTCAACATAGAATAATAATGGGTGACAATAAAGGCACTAAGAGTCAATACGCAGAAGTCGTTGCGTTAAAGATTCAAGTAGAGATGTATTCTATAACCTAAATTACATCTTCTTACATAAGTCGTACGTTTCGGTCC
>NW_012039519.1:0-432 GCF_000956235.1 Wasmannia auropunctata
TGCGACCGGTGTTACGAGTCCTGATTGGACACGCAAATGGCCAATCATAAGATTGATTTATTGCTATTATAAATGGCTGCCGAATAAATTAAACTTATGATTGGCCATTTGACGCCATTTTTAATATTTTCTAGTACTTTTGCGATACTGCCATAAGCCGGTCGCGCTTCTCTGATAATCTAGGACTCTACCGGAGATGACGGGTGTACTAGCGTCGTTCTCTCTCGACTTTAAATCCGCGAAAATATCTTGTCGCTGTACGCGAGTACTCCTCGCACGGCGTACGATGGATCACACGCCACGTGGCGTCGCGATAATCCGAAGCACTGCCGATTCAGCACGCTGACACGCAAAAATGCTGACGCTCAATAACGCAAAAGAAACACGAAATAACACATAAGAAACGCACAAATGACCCGGCTGTGGCAAGGC
>NW_012039520.1:0-562 GCF_000956235.1 Wasmannia auropunctata
TGTTTGGGCAATAACTGGACAGCAAATTTAGTCAGTTTCTAGCTAGTTATTAGTCAGTTTTTAACTGGATTTTTCCAAAATATTTTTTTGAAAAAAAATTTTTAAAAATAATTAAAATAAGAACTTTTTTTTCACTTATTATCATTTTTCAACAAGTATTTATAAACTTTAAATAACTTTTATCAAACACTCATAATTTTTAAATATATTTTATTATAATTTTTTCTAAGTTGTCAATGGTGGGTTTTGAACCAGGATCGCTGGATTATGAGTCTCGCATCTTGTCCGTCATATCACTTCGAAGTACCGATATACAATGCTTTTTATTGCCTATATAAGGTATAATCAATTATTTGCATTACTTTTATAAATTATTTGTTATTAATTAAATCTATTAATTATCTCTTAATTTTTTAAATTGTAATTAATAGTAAAAAACATAAATAAATACAAGTAAAAAAATAATGTAAAAAATGTAAATATCTATATTTTTCATAAAATAATACATATACAGGGTGATTCAGAATAATCCCGGTGTTCCTGAAAAGACGTATTCTTGACA
>NW_012039521.1:0-764 GCF_000956235.1 Wasmannia auropunctata
GCTGAACATTCTTACAGAACGTATATGAGAGGTACGCGCAAGAGAAACACGACAGATTCGAAACGATTGATTCATGAAACTCTTTTCATGTGCACGAAATTGGTAAGGTTGATTCGCGACAACTTTCGCATGCAGTTTGGCAATTTTTCTACATGCAATAACAAGCTGACACACAAAATGAGACTGTAATAGAGATAATGAAAGATTGCACTTACCAAATATCGCGCGATATCCTTTGACTCGGGCAAGCGGCGAGCAGCGGGCAGACGACAAAAGGAACACGGACAAAGCAAGAGATAATGATGATGTGCGTACGGGTGGGAAATCCGGAACGTCCCTTTAGTAGTTACTTCCACCCTAGTTACTTGTTACTAGAAAAATTACAAGATGTGACGCTGGCCTAGTTTTCAACGAGCATCAGATACGCGTATCCGTCCGCCTACCGTTAGCGCTGAATGCAGGCGCCTCTCCACTCGTCGACGACAAGCTGGAAATCGCCGGGGCAGCGGTCGTGTTTCGGCGAGCACCTCGGCATCCCGCGGTAGCGGTCGACTGACGGCAAACGCGTTTCCGGAAAAATTTTTGTTCGTTTACAAAAACGATCTCTCTTTAACAATTGCGATTTGAGAAAAACCGTAGGTGAATGTTCTCTTACGTTTCATCAGCTGTAGCAGCTGAAGAAATATGACATGTCAATATGTTATCACGGAAAAAAAATTGCTATTGCCACAACCTAATAATTGTGATAGATCGGAAGAGCACAC
>NW_012039522.1:0-373 GCF_000956235.1 Wasmannia auropunctata
TACCAGATCTGGCGATAAATTCCGGTCGTCTTTCGCCTCCTCGACAGGTGCAGCACTCTCCATCTCAGACTGCTTCTCCTCTTTCTGTATCTGTTTTGGGATCCCTTCCTGATTCCGGCGGGTCTCCTCCGCCATCCTCTTCTGCGACATAAATAGAAGTCAAATCTGAAAATAATAAAACAATTGTTACCGTCAATCGCTTACATCCATCAGATAACATTTTGCTGTAGAAAAAATGTGATATGATTCAATCATATCGAATCTCTCGTGTTTCTCGAGCGCGTACACGATATTCCCATTCGTCTTAATGCTGAACATTCTTACAGAACGTATATGAGAGGTACGCGCAAGAGAAACACGACAGATTCGAAAC
>NW_012039523.1:0-560 GCF_000956235.1 Wasmannia auropunctata
TATACTTTAAGGTTATAATTTTTAATTGGAAATATGAATAAACTCGCCTAGAGTGCGTTCGGTTAACAAGAACATGTATCATTATCAGTAATACGTGTTATTTAAAATTATATTTTTTAAAATTATTGATATAATTTTTATTTAATTTTAAAATAATATTAAAAAATTCTGTCCAGCGATAAAACGTTTACTGTATCTTATGTCATATTGTTTTGTCTTATTTATTAATACAATTGAAGCTAATAGATAGACTATAAAAGATTAGGATAAATGCAGATGTATCGGCGCATTATACATATGCAATTAAAGAAAGATTTGTTACACTTTCAATTTGTTATTTTTTCTATTAATGTATGATATCATATACGTACTAAATTTATTTATACATTACTTTTTTGCACCAATTTATGTAATATTTAATCCTGGAAAAATTTAAAATAAGACAAAAAAAGAGAAGTTCCAGAATTAAATATTTAGCCTAATCTGATATAATCTATCTATTTTAAAATAACAGATCTGTGAAAAGAATTGTGGCTATTTGCTGTCCTATTACAGGGACA
>NW_012039524.1:0-478 GCF_000956235.1 Wasmannia auropunctata
TTTTTTCACCGAGTTACTCAACATTGAAGTAAAAATGATCCTTATGCTTCAACATTGAATAACTGTAACGATGCACCCCCTTAGAAAACGCATCGTTCCTGCATCAGAACCCCAGCAGGAACCGGGCGCGGTGCGCCCAATCTTTCGCGCCACCCAGCGAGACACTTCCGAAACTAACCCCACCGAGCACTCCTTTTTTACAAACCCCCCGAAGATTACCGACGAGACGCGGAAAAATCCGAACGCGCGCCCGAGCGGGTATAAAAGCCAGGAAAATTTCTTATGAAGTCACTTCTCGCTCGACTCGCTACCCGCCAGTCCGCCAGAAAACCTTCCGCACCATTACCGCGAAGCAGCTCAAACAACCGGGGTCGAGAGAGTTCTCGGCCTCCGCCTAGAGTTCTCAGGCAGACCTGCTCCGGATCCTTCCTCGGGACGGTCAGCACCGGGGTCGAGAGGGTTCTCGGCCTCAGCCAAG
>NW_012039525.1:0-668 GCF_000956235.1 Wasmannia auropunctata
CAAAAGAAACGTGTCGCGACGCGTTTGTTTTGGCAAACGTGAAAACGCGTACACATGAAAAACACGAAAACATGAACATGAAAACGTGAACGTAAAACAAGAAAACGTTGACATGAAACGTGGAAACGTGAACGTAAAACATAAAAGCATGAACGTAAAACGTGAACATAAAACATGAAAACATGAAAACATGAACATGAAAACGTGAACGTAAAACAAGAAAACGTTGACATGAAACGTGGAAATGTGAACGTAAAACATAAAAGCATGAACATAAAACGTGAACGTAAAACATGAAAACATGAAAATGTGTATAAAAAACATGAACGTAAGACAGTAATGGTGGGAGGGAAAGGAATAAATATCATATTTCAGCGTACATATCGCGTGTGTTTTATTTCCGATTATGCGACCACCAATTGTACAGTTTGAATACATTTTGCAACGCGCAATGAGCATTGTGATATCCGCATCGCACGGTACCAGCGGCGTCGAGCTCGCTCAGCGAATCTACGTTCTTGTAATCGACATCCAGGGTCTCGATGTTCGCGCGCTCTCGCTCATCGAGCAAGGCCCGCAACCACTCGCGTTTCTCGGGTCCCTTGACGTACACGTCATCTTCCTCTTCATCCCCTCTCGCTGCACCAAATACAGCCGTCGCGATCAGA
>NW_012039526.1:0-386 GCF_000956235.1 Wasmannia auropunctata
TTTTTTTCTTTCAGCATGATTTTTTTTATAGTGATGACGATGATGACGACGATGATGATAACGATGCGGGGGTGAGGACACCTCCGCGAATGGAGGCGAATCCACAGTTCGAGGCGCCGTGGGACATCGACGCGAGGATGAAGACGCCTCCGTGGGAGGAGGAGGAGGCGAGCTCGCAGGAGAGCTTACATGCAAGGGCTAGACCGTCGGAGCCCCGGAATATGGGTGTCAACCATGATGTGGAAGATTGAATAATGCTTTTAAATTATGCTTCAAAAAATATTGTGAACGATGCAATACATAAATAAAATGTGTATTAAACATACATCATATGTTAAAACATTATTCTTTTCGTTCCTATTTCCTTAAAATTAAAATTTAAAAAA
>NW_012039527.1:0-421 GCF_000956235.1 Wasmannia auropunctata
CGGAAGGTAGAGGCTGAGGAGCGTCGATTCCTGGTAAGTACAAAAGCTTAGGAAATCATTCGGAGAGAGACGATGTTTTTTATCTAGAATAAAGACGATGTTTTTTTCTTTCAGCATGATTTTTTTTATAGTGATGACGATGATGACGACGATGATGATAACGATGCGGGGGTGAGGACACCTCCGCGAATGGAGGCGAATCCACAGTTCGAGGCGCCGTGGGACATCGACGCGAGGATGAAGACGCCTCCGTGGGAGGAGGAGGAGGCGAGCTCGCAGGAGAGCTTACATGCAAGGGCTAGACCGTCGGAGCCCCGGAATATGGGTGTCAACCATGATGTGGAAGATTGAATAATGCTTTTAAATTATGCTTCAAAAAATATTGTGAACGATGCAATACATAAATAAAATGTGTATTAAA
>NW_012039528.1:0-314 GCF_000956235.1 Wasmannia auropunctata
TAATATTTTCAAAGTCCCTCGCGGCGTTTTGCTTTCGCCACAGTTACCTCCGGACCAGAATATTTTCAAAGTCCCTCTCGGCGTGTTGCTTTCGCCGCAGTTACCTCCGGACCAGAATATTTTCAAAGTCCTTCGCGGTGTGTTGCTTTCGCCGCAGTTACTTCCGGACCCGAATATTTTCAAAGTCCCTCGAGGCGTGTTGCTTTCGCCGCAGTAAACTCCGGACTCGAATATTTTCAAAGTCCCTCGCGGAGTGTTGCTTTCGCCGCAGTATTCTCCGGAACCGAATATTTTCAAAGTCCCTCGCGGCGTTA
>NW_012039529.1:0-310 GCF_000956235.1 Wasmannia auropunctata
TTATTTTCAAAGTCCCTCGCGGCGTTATGCTTTCGCCGCAGTATCCTCCGGAACCGAATATTTTCAAAGTCCCTCGCGGCGTTATGCTTTCGCCACAGTTACCTCCGGACCAGAATATTTTCAAAGTCCCTCTCGGCGTGTTGCTTTCGCCGCAGTTACCTCCGGACCCGAATATTTTCAAAGTCCTTCGCGGTGTGTTGCTTTCGCCGCAGTTACTTCCGGACCCGAATATTTTCAAAGTCCCTCGAGGCGTGTTGCTTTCGCCGCAGTAAACTCCGGACTCGAATATTTTCAAAGTCCCTCGCGGCGT
>NW_012039530.1:0-441 GCF_000956235.1 Wasmannia auropunctata
TTGTTTTAAGTAGCGCACTTAAGGGGTAACACCACTGTAACGGCCCAAAAAATTGCACTTTTTCGACATTTTTTTTTTAATGGAAGGAAATGAAATAAAGTATTAATACTCCGTGAAGTTAATAAGCATATATTGAAGTACTTGTAAAAATTTTTTCATAAAATAATATTACAAAATGGCGGAATGGCAGCCATATTCCCGATGCTCCTTTAAAATAAAGGGGTCCGCGGCAAGCAGTGTAGCCGTTGGAAATTTGAACAGAGAACAAATAAAAAAATTCCTCATGATCTTCAATGGTATATCTAGTACAATACGTATGGGATTTTAGAAATATTGATTTTTGAGTGATTGGCGAGCATTTGAATAAAGTCGTTCATTTTTTCGACAAAAAAAAGTGACATTATTTGGCAATAAAAAATAGTTTAGAGCAACGTATCAAAA
>NW_012039531.1:0-477 GCF_000956235.1 Wasmannia auropunctata
TAGCGACGGGCGGTGTGTACAAAGGGCAGGGACGTAATCAACGCGAGCTTATGACTCGCGCTTAACTGGGAATTCCTCGTTCATGGGGAACAATTGCAAGCCCCAATCCCTAGCACGAAGGAGGTTCAGCGGGTTACCCGGGCCTTTCGGCCAGGGAACACACGCTGATTCCTTCAGTGTAGCGCGCGTGCGGCCCAGAACATCTAAGGGCATCACAGACCTGTTATGCTCAATCTCGTGCGGCTAGAAGCCGCCTGTCCCTCTAAGAAGATTTGTTTGTACGTTGGTAGTAAAAACCCACCGGCCGAAGCCGGGGGACCTTCGCGATACCATAAGGTACGCCTATTTAGCAGGCTAGAGTCTCGTTCGTTATCGGAATTACCAGACAAATCGCTCCACCAACTAAGAACGGCCATGCACCACCGACCCACCGAATCCAAGAAAGAGCTATCAATCTGTCAATCCTTCCGGTGTCTG
>NW_012039532.1:0-397 GCF_000956235.1 Wasmannia auropunctata
TCGGACCGCCGCCCTGTTTGCAGGGGGCTACGGCACAACATGAGATGACATCGTCGCGCGAGCGGAGCGTCTCTCGTCCAACCGGCGCGTGATCGCGCGGGGGAATGAGACGAGAACCGGGGCGGAAATCTTTAAAAAAACCATTGGGCGACGAAGACGAGAGAAACACCCACCACCGATTGAGAAACAAGTCGGGGGGAGGGTTTCTCCCGGTGTCTCCGGGCCCTCCAGCGCGCGAGCGACTCTCGGCGAGTCGCCGCGGCGTTGTAGGTTACCACCGGTTCGCGCCGGCCGACGCCGCCGAATCCGAAAAGGCACAGGCACGGTGCTGAACACCGGCCGCGGGCCTCCTTCGATCGTTGGCGCGCCAACGCCTCGCTCCTCGCTTGCAGAGCAA
>NW_012039533.1:0-882 GCF_000956235.1 Wasmannia auropunctata
CAGATCTTGCCTTGACCGGTTGGATCATGTCCAGATCTTGCCTTGACTGGCTGGATCATGTCCAGATCTTGCCTTTACTGGCTGGATCATACTCGGATCTTACCTTCACTGGTTGGATCATGTCCAGATCTTGCCTTGACCGGTTGGATCATGTCCAGATCTTACCTTCACTGGTTGGATCATGTCCAGATCTTGCCTTGACCGGTTGGATCATGTCCAGATCTTACCTTCACTGGTTGGATCATGTCCAGATCTTGTCTTGACCGGTTGGATCATATCCAGATCTTGTTTTGACCGGTTGGATCATGTCCAATTCTTGCCTTGACTAGTTGAACCGTGTAAGATAAGACGGAAAATAAATACTTTACGAGATACATTTTGAATTTTTTCAAATTGCAATTTTGGAGCTTTATAACTCGAAAAGTATTCAATAAAGAAACATTTGATTAAAGTGTTTTGGAAAGCTCTCGAGGTCAGCTACAAGAATCTATATATATAAAAATAAACGTTTGTTTGTTTGTCCCGTATGCGTTCGTAAACCATTCATCCGATTGCGATGAAACTTTGGTGAGTTGTTGTTCACACGCCCGTCAAGGTTTCAATGATTTGTTCGGGTCGTTACGATCGCTACAAGTGTGTGGACTAAAGGCCGTAGCTGGATAAGGAGGGGCGATCTGCCCCCGCGCCGATCATGACCATTTTTACGGTTTAGTTGCTATCAATATCAGTTACAATTTTACCAAACATTAGCCCTTAAAATGTTAAATAAATGCCCTTAAGAGCCGACGCAGTTCTAATAGCGCAAATGATCCCTTTATTGAAGAATAGTAGACGTTTCGACTCTTGGATTGAGTCCTCTTCAGTACAGATTTCTCTCAAATC
>NW_012039533.1:5437-5774 GCF_000956235.1 Wasmannia auropunctata
TATGAGTGCGCATGCACGGTAGAATTGAATTGAAACACGCATTTACTTTGCTTTTTCTAAGTGACAGTGACATTTCGATTGCCGGTTGACATTAGTTAGATAATAAATAATAGGATATCACACGCATTTTCTTTGCTTTTTCTCACAAAACATTACTTTCGCTGTCAAATCAATTATGCCACCAAAACGAAAAGCGATTGGTCGATCTACACCTCAAGCACGAAAGAAAAAAGCATTACGAGCTTCAGAAACGAACGAGCAACGGGAAGCAAGACTGGAAACTGTTCGGGTACGCACTGCTCAAGCCCGTTCATCTGAAACAGACGAGCAACGGGAA
>NW_012039533.1:8324-8769 GCF_000956235.1 Wasmannia auropunctata
AGTATTGCAATTCGGTGAAATCGATCAAGTACATTTGCAAATATGTTAACAAAGAAAGCGATATGGCAGTTTTTGGAGTAGGAAATGCAGTTGAATCTATTAATGAAATCGACGACTATCAACTGGGACGCTACATTAGTAGCAATGAAGCAGTATGGCGCATTTTATCATTTCCAATCCATGAACGACATCCAACAATTGTTCATTTGGCAGTTCACCTAGAAAATGGACAGCGCGTGTACTTCACAACAGAAAATGCAGGTGCAAGAGCATTGTTACCACCGCCAACAACGTTAACTGCATTTTTCTCATTGTGCGGGGATGATATGTTTGCAAAGACGCTACTTTACTCTGAAGTGCCAAAATACTACACATGGAATGCATCAACGAAAAAATTTCAACATCGCAAACAAGGTAAAGCAATTACAGGACATCTTAATTTATA
>NW_012039533.1:15585-18513 GCF_000956235.1 Wasmannia auropunctata
TTTAGAAAGTAAGGAAATATACTTTCTAATGCGTAATTTTTCGAGAATAAAGCTCTAGCAGACTCGAAAAGTGGATTTAGTACGGACACGCATCACAAATTGTGCAGAAATCTTGATTTTGCTATGTAATTTGGATCTACTTCATCAGAGGGCGATAGTGTGCGAGGGTATTTTAGCGTTACAGCCAAAAGGCCGGCATGTCCGCTCTCGGATCCTCTCTGATTACACCCTGTACATCGATCGAAGCGGGCGACTCGTGCAACCCAGGGATGCCAGGAAAACCTTTAACAGCCACTGGCTGCAAGTGGAGGGAGTAGGCTGGCAGCCGCGATGGCTTAAGTGGTTAACTGCTGGCGGCTGCAGCCTACCCTCTCCACTTGCAGCCAGTGGCTGTTAAAGGTTTTCCTGGCATCCCTAGTGCAATCCTGGCGGAAAAAATTTTGATGAATAACTACAAAAAGCTACAAAAATAGAAATTTTGTAGAAATTTTTATTATTTCGAATAAATTTGTATATTTTTGTAAAAATATTTATTTTAAAGTAGAAACGTCTACGCAATAATACCACAAATTACAATTTTCTAAAATCAAGAAAATGATAAAAGTAGTATTTCATGAAAATCCACAATTTATTAGAAAATAATACAAAAATTTACAAATTTTAAAAATGAAAAAACAAGATTTTATGTAATTAAAACAGACCCGGCATGACTTGACATACATATATGACTTGACATATTGACATATGATTATGATAGAATACATATATTTTATTTATACTTTATTTATATTTATATTAGTTAAACACTTGACACCAAGCCAGTACCGTGTCTCCTGATATATACCGGAGATACTTAATAAATATATATGTATGTATTAAACAGAAATTTACATTTACTGAATAGTTATTTAAATTATAATATATTAATTAATGTTAACAACTATTTCATGATAAAATCTTATTAAATTTTTCTTACATAACTAAAAAATATAAAATAATTATTGTTTGGATGATTTTTTTATAAAAATGTTTAAAAAAAATTTTTGCATACATTTGGTATTAGACGTTAATCGCTTCTTAATTCAATACAGTTTTATATTATGTTGTACTTATTTGTATTTCATTTTGATTATCGATCATGTTATTTTATATTAACATTTATAAAAAAATAGATATTTATCTTTTTCATAACTTTATTGATCTGATCTACCACCGATATGTATTCGTTAACATCAAGTAATCATGGATCATCACGAAGTGTCTGCAGTTCCCGATCACAGAAGTTAAGCAGAGTTGACGGTAGTCGTGGCTTGGATGAGTGACTGTCGTTTAGAACATAATTATAGATTGGCATAATTTTACGTATAAATTTATAGATTAAATATAATCACAAATTTTGACGACAATCTACAAAAGTATTCCAATTCTAGCATTTTTATGTAGATTTTTGTAGCATTTTTTAAATTCCTGTAGAATTTTATAGATTCTGACAATTATTTTTTTGCAGTTTTTTGTAATAATTTTTATTTTTTTTTTAGAATTTTGTAGAATTATGTAGAATTTGTCCGTCTGAGAATGTAATGAAAAAATACAAAAATTGACAAAAGTGTTCCAATTCTAGCATTTTTTAAAGTTGTGTAAAATTTCATAGATTTTCACAGTTATTTTCCGTAGTTTTTTTTGTAGAATATTTTTATTTTTTTTTAGAATTTTGTAGAAATTTTTATGCCGGGGAAGGCTGCAAGGTTAGAAATCCGCTCTAGCGCTCTAGCGCCTCTTGCGTCAGAAATTGTAAATTTCCCCACCCCGTAACTGGGCAACGACAATGATGAGGACGTTTCTTAATCTTACATTTCCATATTTCGGACTTTGCATTGCAATATCTTCGTCTTAGGGCATGTAGAAAAAAAATAAAAACACTTTCATTACACAAACCGAACCCAAGCTGTCGATTAAGCCTACTTGGAACTTAATCGGTTTGACCGTTATTAAGATCTCATAATCTCGGATGCTCGCAACGCGACGGCTCGCGTGAAGAGTCTCGGCATAACTTGACATATACATTTTATAGACATATATTTTACATATATTTTATTTATATTGTATTTATATTTATATTAGTTTAAACACTTGACACCGAGCCACTACTGTGTCTCCTGGTATAAACATTTCTGTCATTAACTTTGCAACCATTATCAATTATTTGTTTATTCTTGTAAGGCGATGCTGTAAGGTTGGAATTATCAACACATCAAGCGCTGCGGTAGCGGCGCGACGCCATGTATATATAAAATAATATATATAAAATAAAAGTCGGGTGATGACTTGTGAGTATACGGCACTGGCACTGTCGAAGCGCTACCGCTAGCTTTATCTCGAAGTTTTGCCTTGTCAGATTTCCGATTTCAATATCTCGGATATAAAAGTTCTAATGAAAAATCTAATGACACTTTCGCTATATAATGTCGATACGAGCTTTCGATTGAGACCAGTCCGAATGAAATCGGTGCAGTCAATCCCGAGATCTCGAAATTGAGTCTACGAAAATCTACGAAAATGCCACTTTAGCGATTCCAGTTTTCGTCTTCTTCAGACAGTTTTCTTCTTATTCAGACCATTCAGACTTATCCGCTAAGGCGCATTCACAACGCGAGCGACTGTCGCGTCAAGATACGTTTTTATGTGAGGTTCTTATATGAGATTACGCGCGTAGTTCGAAAACATAACGTGTCTTTATGTGTCATCATTGCGATATATATCCTCGTTGTTTGTGAATAAGAATAATAAAATGTTTAACGCAATACCCTTTTATAACAAATTAACGATGATATTTGATAATTGTTAATTATAATTAAGATTTAAAAATCAAAATAAACTATATTGCATTTGTTTAAAATTTATTATTTAATAATCGGGTTTTAACGATGA
>NW_012039534.1:0-588 GCF_000956235.1 Wasmannia auropunctata
GTATACACTTCATGCAACTTTGATCTTATGCAAGATTGCTGTCGCGTCATTTCGGTTTCGTCCAGCAGACATCGCACGTAATCATTAAATGTTATTGATTTTGCTACGACATTATTCTTGACACCTTTTACCTTTTTTGTATCTTTTTTACCATCAACACGCAAGGCATACATCTTTGCTCTAAGTCCGACGAATTCGGTCATGATTGCGCCATTGTTTTCGTCTTTCATCAGGCCCGGAACCTTTTTATTAGCGAGCGGAATACCGTACACATTATCAACCGCGTAATCGCTAGTATCAAATTTCCTAATATCACGCTTTATGATTTTATAAACATCGTCGCATTCGATGTGGTAAATAAGACTATCAGTATCGGTGTACATTACTTTACACTTTTCTTGAAAAGAAGGTAGCATGTAGTCGTGGTGAAATTCGTACAAACAAGTCTTGGATATGTCGAGAATACACATACCCACGTAGATTGGTTTGTTAAACTTGACCTCCAGTTTGCGCATTTCTACCGCGACCAGATTCTCTGAAAAGATGCTACGACTGTGAAAATTTGGTTTCGCGGTCATCGCTTCAGCA
>NW_012039535.1:0-318 GCF_000956235.1 Wasmannia auropunctata
GGACTTAGAGCGAGCTTCGTCTCGGATATTGTATACACTTCGTGCAACTTTGATCTTATGCAAGATTGCTGTCGCGTCATTTCGGTTTCGTCCAGCAGACATCGCACGTAATCGTTAAATGTTATCGATTTTGCTACGACATTACTCTTGACACCTTTACCTTTTTTGTATCTTTTTTACCATTAACACGCAAGGCATACATCTTTGCTCTAAGTCCAACGAATTCGGTCATGATTGCGTCATTGTTTTCGTCTTTCATCAGGCCCGGAACCTTTTTATTAGCGAGCGGAATACCGTACACATTATCAACCGCGTAAT
>NW_012039536.1:0-513 GCF_000956235.1 Wasmannia auropunctata
TATTTTATTGATTAAAATATTATACATTTTATTGTTTATTTAATGGTGCGACCACCAGTTATATATTTTAAATACATTTTGTAATGCGCAATTCTTAACATGTTTTCCGCAACGCATAGTATTAATAACACTTAGATTATTCAAAGAAACTACATCTTCGTAATCAGTATCCAGAGTTTCAATGACTACTCTCGCATCGAGCATATCACCGAGCCATTCTCGTTTTTGATATCCTTTAACGTACACGATAGCCTCGTCGGTATCATCCTCTTCACCAAACACAGCTGTTGCAATCAGGTGTTTCGCCATGCTGTACGGAATCATCCCGTCTTCCCATCTCAATCCATGGTGATAAGCAATCAACCAGGAAGCGCCAGACTTGTCGAATTTTGTTAAAGAATTCCATGGCATAGGACTCGCAAAAAATGTAATGCGAAAGAACTGTACCTCTTCTCAGGACAGCCACTTCTTTACGATAAATCTCTTTCCAACGGTGAATCCTTGCAGATCTAC
>NW_012039537.1:0-434 GCF_000956235.1 Wasmannia auropunctata
AGCGTGCCTCGCACACATCTCAGAGTAGTAGTAGTGTCATATACATGTACGAAGGAAAAGGAAAGAAACATAATTTTAAAAATTTCACATTTTATTGATTAAAATATTATACATTTTATTGTTTATTTAATGGTGTGACCACCAGTTATATATTTTAAATACATTTTGTAATGCGCAATTCTTAACATGTTTTCCGCAACGCATAGTATTAATAACACTTAGATTATTCAAAGAAACTACATCTTCGTAATCAGTATCCAGAGTTTCAATGACTACTCTCGCATCGAGCATATCACTGAGCCATTCTCGTTTTTGATATCCTTTAACGTACACAATAGCCTCGTCGGTATCATCCTCTTCACCAAACACAGCTGTTGCAATCAGGTGTTTCGCCATGCTGTACGGAATCATCCCGTCTTCCCATCTCAATCCAT
>NW_012039538.1:0-429 GCF_000956235.1 Wasmannia auropunctata
ATTCATGGACCTTGTGGCGATTGGTGTTTGGTCGATGGAAAATGTTCGAAACATTATCCTAAACCGTATCTTGAAGAGACTAGAATGGATGAAGATGCTTATCCTCATTATCGTCGACGAAATAATAGCAGAAGTTTTGAACGTCCTGGTGGATATATAGTTGATAATCGTTATGTAGTTCCGTATTGTCCTATTTTATCGATTATTTTTAATTGTCACATAAATGTTGAAATAGTTTCAAGTATTAAATCGGTTAAATATCTGTATAAGTATATTTACAAGGGGCACGATGTTGCTGCTATAACAATTGAACCAATGACAGAAGATGTAATTATTGATCATGATGAGATACGTAATTTTATAGAAACTCGTTATGTTGGACCTGTAGAAGCCAGTTGGCGCATTCTTGAAAAGAAACTACAAGATAAA
>NW_012039539.1:0-301 GCF_000956235.1 Wasmannia auropunctata
ACTAGAAAATCTACCAAATAAGAATCATATCAGGAACCCACTAATAACAAGGTGCGAAACTAAAAATTCGGCAACGCATCTGAGGTGGTTCACCAATGAGTAGCTTTAAGAATTGATAACTGTAAAACGGGCGGAGTAATCCCAAATCGAATCTCCCAACCAAATTCATTTTTTCCTCAAATTGCCACCTCCCACATCCCATGAGTTTTCTATATAAATCGGGACATTCCCGGACTCAACAACAAGATCGGAAGAGAATTAGAATCAGACACAGACCTTCTGCTGTCGTCTCTCTCCGTGA
>NW_012039540.1:0-406 GCF_000956235.1 Wasmannia auropunctata
CTGTCAACAAGTATGTTTGGGCTGGATTCATGACAAAACCGAAAATTCCATAGAATAAAATAATAAACAGCCCACACATATCGAGTCATAAAATTCTATCAAACGATAAAATAGCACAACAGAAAAATTCAAGATCTCACGTTCGGAATAAACATTGATTTTGCCGCGGTCGGATCAAACGAATTTGGCCCGATAGATACGACCACTAGAAAATCTACCAAATAAGAATCATATCAGGAACCCACTAATAACAAGGTGCGAAAACTAAAAATTCGGCAACGCATCTGAGGTGGTTCACCAATGAGTAGCTTTAAGAATTGATAACTGTAAAACGGGCGGAGTAATCCCAAATCGAATCTCCCAACCAAATTCATTTTTTCCTCAAATTGCCACCTCCCACATCCCA
>NW_012039541.1:0-314 GCF_000956235.1 Wasmannia auropunctata
TAATATTATAATAAAATTGTTTAATTTATTTCCTTTTTCTTGTAAAGCTCTTTATAATTAAATTTAATTTATTTTGTCTTTCTGTTCTTGAGAGAATGTGTGGATATATTATATACTAATTCAAACAGTTGCCTTTTAAAAACATTTACTATATAAAGCTATCAATAATATTATAATAAAATTATTTAATTTATTTCCTTTTTCTTATAAAGCTCTTTATAATTAAATTTAATTTATTTTGTCTTTCTGTTCTTGAGAGAATGTGTGGATATATTATATACTAATGCTCATTTTCACTATTTTATTTTTTTATT
>NW_012039542.1:0-468 GCF_000956235.1 Wasmannia auropunctata
AGTTGTTTAACAGTACATATTCCTATTAATTTAATAAACCTTGGAATATTTCTTATTGTCGAACAATTGGATACTGTAATGAGAAATTCTTTGAATCGATTAATTATAGATAATTCATTTCCTTTACATTGAAATCCACATTCCCACTCTATTCTTTTTTTCTTGTGTTTTCGTCTTATTGGTAAAATGTTAGTAACTTGTCCATTTTCATTAATTATAAATGGTTCATGGAATTCAACATATTTATAGTGTTGTAAGTCTCGCCTTGACGTACTTACAACGCCACACTTAGAAATAAGCAGGTCACTGTTGCAATCTATTATTGCAACAATGACCCATAATAATTGAGGATGCCGACGCAGGACTTCGGCAGCCTCAATACGCGCGTCCTCCAAAAACTGCGGCAGTTGCAATTAAGCAACAATTGCAACTGCTGAGCAGTGCAGTGGCCCACTTGAGACGGGATAT
>NW_012039543.1:0-533 GCF_000956235.1 Wasmannia auropunctata
GAGATGTGTATAAGAGACAGCATTATTTTTCAGTAAAATTAACACTTATAACATGTAAAATAACAGTTAAGTATATTTATTTTTTGTTTATTTATCTTAGAATTTACGGTTTAAAACTACTTTATTTTTATATTATTTGTTCACTTACTTATAAATTGTGTTATTTTGACAATGAGAAATATTGAATATCAATTTAACACAAAATATTTAAATAACATAATCACATTATGTTAATTTCACAAGCAAATATGTTAAAAATTTGACACAAAATTTTAACAAGAACGTGAGTGGACCGTTTCCAACATAAATACAAAACGTTTTTTACTGTGTGATTAAAAAAAACGATTTTACCGTTTAGATATTTTGATTTCTTTTTAAAAGTATGCCAAATAAATTTTTGCACGGAGATATTTTATATAGGTATCAGCGATGGGCCTGTCGAGTAATACATATAATATCACGGAAAGAACAATTTTGCTGAATCCAGATCTGAAAATATTTTTGTTCAATAATCAAAATAATTTTATGCGAAA
>NW_012039544.1:0-398 GCF_000956235.1 Wasmannia auropunctata
TGAGATGCGTAGATCAAATTGTATCACACATAAGTATATTAAAATGCAACAAATCTATACATCAGTCGAACCTCAATAACTCGAATCTCAAGAGACTAGAAAAATTGTTCGAGTTATAGAGTTTTCGATTTATCGAAATTCCAGTAAAAGAGGGGTAACATATGAAAATTCGACTTACGGAGGCTTTGTACGAGAGTTTATAATTTTCCAATTATAATGGCTTTTAAAGGGAGAAAATCAATATTTAACAGTAATTATTTATTGCATACATATGATAAATGTAACCATAAAACAAAATACTAAGCTATTTACTCACGGTTACACATAGCTACAACTTCGAATTATAGAGGTAGCGACAATGGAAGTTCGACTTATAGAGGTGAATTTCGACTTGTAGA
>NW_012039545.1:0-483 GCF_000956235.1 Wasmannia auropunctata
GAGAAGGTGTCTCGAAGGAGGAAGACCTCCCCCGAAGACTGTCCGAATGCAAGGAACAGAGTCCCGTTGCACTGGACCTGAATCGGGTAGCCCCGATGGAGATGGAGCACGCTCCGGATCCCCCAGATAGGCCGAGGCCGATGTCGAGTACTCTCGACGAAGAGTGACGGGAAGGAGTCGGACGGGACTGTCGGGACAGGAGTCGAGACAGGACTGAATAACCCGGCTTGCTCTGGTCGGCCTTTATATACCGGCGAGCGACCCTCACCACGCGGCATCCGCGTGGGCGACCCCTCCACGCGGCACCCGCGCGGGCGGCCCCCACCGAGCAGCGCACTGCAGTGGCGCCGGACCTCAGGGCGCCGGGTTTAACTGGCGTAGTAACGCGAAACGTTACATCACCCCTCTCCTTAAGATGGAAAATCAGAAACTTACATTCGCAAATGCGCCGGCAGTACCTCATCTGACCCCGTTCGTCGAAAC
>NW_012039546.1:0-476 GCF_000956235.1 Wasmannia auropunctata
TCGATCGCGGATCGATGCCTGCACCCCCCAGCCCGGGGGTGCGCAATACAGCGGCGCAGTCGGCCGCGACCAATCACGGCGCCGCGGGGGTCCTGCCGTGGCACGGGCGCGATCAGGTGATTCTTCAGGCGGGCGCCTCGCGCCCGCGCGAGGTCGCCCTATATCCGGGACTTGGCGGCGTGAAATCAGATGGGCGCGTCCGTCGCCCTTGAATCTCGGGGCGAGTTGGCTATCTCGCCCCGGCAGCTCTCGGTGATGTCCCCGGGCCCTGGGGAAATCGCCGGCCGTATTGCCCTTCGCGGGCCTCAGCCACCGTGCCCGCCGTCCCGGTTGCGCCCCTGGCGGCTTGAGTATCCTTGCGCGTGTTTGCGCGCTCGGTCACCTGCTCGCCGCGTGCTCGGTGCGTGTCCCCCTTTGCTCCGGCGCCCGGTCGCCCGTACTCCAACTCCCTGCTGCTTTCGTTGGCCTTGAGTCTT
>NW_012039547.1:0-606 GCF_000956235.1 Wasmannia auropunctata
CCCGGGTGTGTGAGGGGCACAATAAGAGGATCCGATTCCGCGGGGGAACGGGACTACACTTGTGATCAATAACTCTGACACCTTTATATTCTTTTAGAATATAACACTTTTATTTCACTCGATTTCACAGACTTTACTTTATTTAACACCTTCACCTTTTCCAATATACAGAGAATAATTGTCACGACCCGAACGTCGTGCTCGAGCGTGAATATGACGGACTTAAGGACTGATCGCTCGCGGCTGATCGTTGCGCGTACTTATTGCTACGCGTTGCCGCGTCAGCGCTCAGCATTTCGGCAATTGCGTTGCGCGTTCTCGGTACGTCGCGGTCAACGTCTTTTGATTTATTGTAATTTTTTAATACAACGATATTGCTTATTTTACGCCGAATGCCTCGTCGGCTCGAATGGCTATTAATTGATTTTCACAATGCTTATTGTTGTTGCGGGGCACTGGCCTCGCGACAAAGGACATAAAGCAAATTTTCTATTTTGTAAGTTTCCGTTGTTTTTAAAATATCTTTCATAACGAATCTTATATAAGATGTAAAATCTCCAAACAATTCAGTAACATCATCAATTATTTCTTGAACATGACTTTTTG
>NW_012039548.1:0-1832 GCF_000956235.1 Wasmannia auropunctata
CTTGTTAACTATTATTAATATTGTCATTGTAATTACGAGCGATATTTGGATTATTAATATTAATAAAATATTGAATACAGTCGAATCTCGATAACTCGAATCTCTACAACTCGAAAACCTCTATAAGAAACATTTGTTCATCCCCTTCCGCTCCGCTGCGGAAAACCTCTATAAATCGAAATAAAACCTACTCGAATTATTTGTCAGGCATTTAGATATATATTTTACCTCTGTAACTCGAATTTAAAGTAGTCAGACTTCTACAAATCGAAGTTCACCTCTTTAAGTCGAACTTCCATTGTCGTTATCTCTATAATTCGAAGCTGTAGCTATGTTGTAGCTATGTGTAACCGTGAGTAATAACCTGGTATTTTGTTTCATGGTTACATTTATCATAAGTATGCAGTAAATAATTCACTGTTAAATATTGATTTTTTTCCTCTAAAAGCTATTATAATCGGAAAATTATAAACTCTCGTACAAAGCCTTTATAAGTCGCATTTTTATATGTTAACCCTCTTTTATTCGAATTTTGATAGGTCGAAAACTCTATAACTCGAACAGTTTTTCTGGTTCCTTGAGATTCGAGTTATGGAGGTTCAACTGTATAATACTAGTGCAATAAAAAAATATTATATTAATAAATATTATATTATAAATGGTGTGTAGCAGATTTACAAAAAATTGGCTACGTTTGGTAGAAAAAGCAGCTTTGCAACTATAAGATTTTTTAGAATAATTGGTTCTTGCCCTTATAATTCCTTATTCTATCTGAATGTATAAACCAATAACATATTAAATATAATCTTGCAAAGCTGCTGACTCTGTTGAAAGCAATTATTGATTTAGCTAATATTGGATTTTGCTATATTTCTTTAAAAATACTCGATATGCAAAGTATCACCGGTATTTAATTAAATATTAAATTGAAAATATACCTTTTAAACTCTGAATATGGCGTATGAGAGTGCTTTGATATGAGCAATGGTTTTAAAATCTCATTGAAGGAATACACATTCATAACGCCCAGTACATTGGCAATGAGAAGTGATCCAAAATTTTCACGCACAAATTTCTGCCCTTTGCGGTACTTATCCATGTCCAACCATTCGGGTATGTGGGTCGGTGACCAATTGCAATCTTCTTGGCGGAAAGAGGCCGGAATGAAATCTAGTAATGATTTTGGTACGTTCGGAAAGAATGTGGCGAGATTATCGTTTATCCACACGCACTGCTCTTTTACAGTCCAAATATCGAAATCGTTTGGAAATAATTCTTGATCGAATGTGTTCTTAAATAATATCACGTATTTACATTTATTTGAACTTTTCAAACTGTCAGAATCTCCAGTATTCGTAGACATGATGTTAAAAACTGTCTTATTTTATAGAAGGAATTTTTCTTATTTAAACGAACAGTGCAGTTGCAAGGTGATGTTTGAACTGAATATTTATCACTTATATACACCTATTTATAATCGCGTTTCTGCTGACTCACAATCAGCTTAGAAAACGTTAGGAATGCTGCAAGAGAATAATAATGTTATTTCTCGCGCATTTATATAAAATGGTTATAGGAATTATAGTACTTTAGAAGTGATGTATATGTTTGTCCTAATCTTAATGAGGATAGCTGCTATATGGACATTACATTAATTATCTCTAGGAATTGTTCCTGCATTATAGTTATACCTCGAGAAAAACTATTGTATCAAATTAAATAAAATTGAAGTTGTATTAGCTTTAATGTATAAATGATTTTCAAAAAAATTCAATTTAAAAAATCAGAAATATAATACCATCAAAAAAAAGCAAAATCAAAATATTATTCCA
>NW_012039549.1:0-1164 GCF_000956235.1 Wasmannia auropunctata
CGTCCATTTGTGAACTTCAATAGCTTACCGTTCAAATTCTATTTATTGGATCGCGTTTTGGTAAAGAACTTTTCGTCTTAGAATTTCACGGAGAATACGCTGGTTTCTGGCGGTACGCCAGTTCTGGGACGCCCTGTATATGTTCAATTATACATTTCTTAAATTATGCGTTAAAAATTGAGTTAGCTCTTCGTAGTGGACCGATAAGATGGTTTTAAAAAATCAGGAAAAGAATATTTTTTTTAAGTATTAAGTACCCATTTCAAAAATTTGAAAAAAATATGTTGTAGAATAGCATCCAACAATTTCACAAAAAATTTTCGTAATGGTATTGGATTAATGAAATGGTTAAAAAAATTGGAAAAGAAAATTTCTTTTTTTTAAGTATTAAGTACCCATTTCAAAAATTTGAAAAAATACATGTTATAGAATAGTATCTAATAATTTTATGGCAAAATTTTTGTGGTAGTACAAGACCGATAAGAAAGCTAAAAAAAAATAAATAAAAATATTTTATTTTTTTTGCAATGTTTCTGGCTTCAAAAAATCTTCGAAAGTTTTTTACAAATGTGTCTTGTCTACATCTACAACATATATTTTTTTATGAAAATTGATTGAGCCGTTTAAAAGATATACATTTTTTTTGAAATTTTGATTTTTATTTCTCACACCCCAACGGTTGAATATTAAGGGCTAATGTTTGGTAAATTGTAACTGATATTGATAGCAACTAAACTGTAAAAAATGGTCATAATCGGCGCGGGAACAGATCGTCCCTCCTTATCCGCCTTTCTTTTTAAAGTACCGTTTAACCATTCAAAAGTACAAACTTTTGCTGCATGTATGTATTTTTGAATGGTTAAACGGTTTTTAAAAAGAAATTTTTGTTTCTATGTCTAATCAAATACTTGGCAACTTGTATGATCTCATATTTGTTTTTGGACAATTTGTATTTGTTAAAATAATATTTTTAGTTTAGGAAGGATGTAGTACGTACGATACTCTTTTATATACTTGGCGTAATCTTTTTCTTTTTTTTAAAAAGAGTTTTGGTAGGATTATATTATTTTAAGGATCAAATGGCAAAATCCGGCTTTGTAAAAGATTTGGCAACTTCGTAAAACATGGATCAGTAAAAGGCATTGCAAAATATTGCTTCTACGA
>NW_012039550.1:0-341 GCF_000956235.1 Wasmannia auropunctata
ACGATTTACTGACACACGAAACATTCACTCGACGATAGCAAGCAGTCGACTGATGTTATTTTATGGTTATGTTTGCAGCGCTGCAGTCGAAATGCGACATGTGATTAGTTGAAGTCAGTCGACTGCTTGCTATTGTCGAGTGAACGCCTCGTGTGTCAGTAAATTGTCGCGTGTTTCTTTCTTCGAGTGATTTTTTAGTCGACGAATAATTAATCGACACGAATTGATATTAATTAAAAGATAAATTTGATATTAAAATCAGTCGACTACTTGCTATCGTCGAGTGAGCGGGTCGTGTGTTTCTTTCTTCGTGTGATTTTTCAGTGGACGGATAATTAACT
>NW_012039551.1:0-303 GCF_000956235.1 Wasmannia auropunctata
AGCAGCAGCCACCAGCTCGGCCACGACAACAAGGACCACAGAGTGTACCGCCACAGCAGCAGCCACAGCAGCAGCCACCAGCTTGGCCACAACAACAAGTACCACAGAGTGTACCGCCACAGCAGCAGGCACCAGCTTGGCCACAACAAGTACCACAGAGTGTACCACCACAGCAGCAGCCACCAGCTTGGCCACAACAACAAGTACCACAGAGTGTACCACCACAGCAGCAGCAACCAGCTTGGCCACGACAACAAGTACCACAGAGTGTACCGCCACAGCAGCAGCCACCAGCTTGGCCAC
>NW_012039552.1:0-506 GCF_000956235.1 Wasmannia auropunctata
TATGCAGCTCGACGAGAGGAACAGGAAAGGTCCTCTTCGCCATCCTCTATCTCTCGTCCTTTCGCCTGTAGAGGTCGTTTTTGACTTTTCAGAAACTTTCAAAAACTCCCACGACTAAACGGTTGCAGATAGAGCCATGGTGAAGAGGACCTTTTTTGTTCCTCTCGACGAGTTCTATAAGGGAAAAATACCAAACCTAAAAAAATCCAAAAAAAACCTTTTTTTGGAACATAAAAAGTCCTGTAACTTTTAAACGGCAACAGATACAAGGTTGGCGCATAGGACCTTTTTTGTAGGGCTCGTCGAGATCTATGAGAAACCACCTTTGGATTTTTCAAAATACGAAATTTTTCAATTTTCAAAATTTTCAAAAAAGTCCCCAGGGCGAACTGAGATAGCTACGGCACTTTGACTTGTGGGAGGTGATAGAGGGGGTCGTCCTCTGTCGATGAAAACTCCCAATTCAATTTCAAATCTCTAACTAACCCCAACCAAATCTTGACTAT
>NW_012039553.1:0-708 GCF_000956235.1 Wasmannia auropunctata
CTTGGTTTAACTAATTATTTCAGAAAATTCATACGAGATTACGCTAGTATAGCTAGACCGTTACAAAATTTGTTACGGAAATCGGTTAAATTTGATTTTGACGAGAGCTGTCGCATTGCATTCAACACACTCAAAGAAAGACTTATCGCGGCACCAGTGTTGCGGTTGTATAATCCGATGGCCGAGACTGAACTACATACGGATGCCAGTGCTCACGCATTGGCCGGTATCTTGCTTCAAAAATATGAGAGTGGAAATTGAGCTCCGGTAGCATATTTTAGCCAATCCACTAACCAAGCGGAAGCAAAATATCACAATTTCGAGCTGGAGATGCTCGCTGTAGTTAGATCTATGGAACGATTCCATATGTATTTGTATGGTCTGGATTTCACAGTCGTGACAGATTGTCATGCACTTGTATACGCGGTAAATAAAGCCCATTTAAATCCACGAATTGCACGCTGGACACTCCGGCTGCAGAGTTACAAGTTTAAAGTAAAACATCGATCGGGTTGTCGTATGATGCATGTAGACGCTCTCAGTCGTGTCGTTGGTTACGTATGTCCTATGCCTTTAGAAATAGAATTGGAATACAAACAATTGTCTGATCCAAGACTTAAACCTTTAGCTGAAGATCTTGAGTTTTCTTCACATGAGAAATTTGATTTAATTGATGGTCTCGTTTTCAGAAAATGTACAGATAAACCT
>NW_012039554.1:0-466 GCF_000956235.1 Wasmannia auropunctata
CCGATAGTTCCTGTCGAGGACGACTATTCGGTCAAGGTCTCGCTCAAAGATAATTCAACATATGCGTACGCGCCGAGACGTTTTGCATGGGCAGAACGCGAACAGATCAGAGCGATAACAGATGATCTCTTAGAAAGACATTATTCAATATAGCACTTCACCGTATTGCGCTCGTGTGGTGCCAGTGCGTAAGAGAAACGGCACTTTGCGTTTGTGTGTCGATTTGCGTCCGTTGAATGAAAGGGTAAATAAGCAAAAGTATCCTTTCCCTCTGATTGAGGATTGCCTCTCACGTCTCAGTCAAAAGAAGGTTTTTTCTTTGCTTGATCTTAAAGATGGTTTCCACCATATTCGGGTTCATCCAGAACATACGAAGTATTTTTCTTTTGCTACACCCGACGGGCAATTTGAGTATAAACGCCTTCCTTTTGGTTTTTGTGAATCGCCAGCCGAGTTTCAAAAGCGT
>NW_012039555.1:0-456 GCF_000956235.1 Wasmannia auropunctata
CAGTTCCAGTCAAGACGGGAAGCCGAGCAAGGATCTTTTCTGCATCTATTGCAAAAAGAAAGGCCATACCCGGGAAAATTGCTTCAAGTTGAAGAGGAAAGAGCAGAGCCGATCGTCAGCGACTTCCTCTCAACCGTCTCCAGTGGCTGCAGCCGAGGATTCTACTAATGCCACCACTTCACCGGAATCAGTTGCGAGTGCGGCCTTGAGGCAGGATAACAGTCTTGAGATAAGTGACACTCGCGTACAGGTTTCATTTCTTAATAAAATACCATGTGATCTTGTTGCGTTGATGGACACCCGTAGTCCAACCTCCTTTTTGCGATCTTCTGTATTTGAGAAATTCTTTGACCGATCGTCGCTCGATAAAACAAATCGGTCATATGTTGGTTTAAATAATTTACCGATTTCTTTGCTTGGTTCTGTCGCATCGACTATTTGTTTAAAATCAATGCC
>NW_012039556.1:0-480 GCF_000956235.1 Wasmannia auropunctata
AACCTCGGCTTTGCCTCGGTTTTGCAAAATACACATTTGACGTATTAAATCTGCCAACTATATTTTACTTTTTATTATAAAATTCAAGCGTATGGACATGAGCTAACGGTAACCTTTTTTTTTTAATATTATTTAATGTACTTTCGGCAAGAGGATCAAGAAAAATAGTATACGACCCACGGCCATAATGTTGGATGCCCTGACATATGTGATATGATGGCCTCGGCTTCGCCTCGGCCATCATATCACGTACGCCAGGAAATCCAACTTTCTGGCCTTGGGACGTAATATACTATTGAATAATAAGACGCCGTACATAATTTTTATTTAATTTAACTTGACGCCATTTACTGATATCAAGTCATTTATACAGGTAATAGTAATATATGGTACATATCACTGAAATAAAGTTAGTTGACATCAAAATACAAAGAAGGATACCATTTAAGTTTTATCTTTTAAAAAAATTATATTTAATTA
>NW_012039557.1:0-493 GCF_000956235.1 Wasmannia auropunctata
CCGCCGAAAGTATGATTATTCTGGCCGCCCGAGACGCCAGAAAGAGCGACTTTTAGGGCCTGCTCGAACTGCAGCGCACTCTGACGAGCTATTTTCTGTAGCCGGTAGTATAGCAAAGCCCATGCTCTTATAGCAGTATTGAGAGTTGTCCCGGCGTTTTAATTCATATCGTATGCTACTATTGTTGTCGAATAATATAAATTTATAACAATTTCCTACTTTTAACTATCTTATCGTTACTTTGTGTATTTTAATTTTCATCTGTTTTTGATGCGCGCCCCGACCAGCAAAAACCTCGGCTTCGCCTCGGTTTTGCAAAAGTCGGGCGCGTCCTCCCCTCCCCCGCCGTTTGCAAAAACCTCGGCTTTGCCTCGGTTTTGCAAAATACACATTTGACGTATTAAATTTGCCAACTATATTTTACTTTTTATTATAAAATTCAAGCGTATGGACATGAGCTAACGGTAACCTTTTTTTTTTTAATATTATTTAA
>NW_012039558.1:0-358 GCF_000956235.1 Wasmannia auropunctata
CCATTATATGCACTCAGCACTGCACCGCCGTATTCGAACAATGACACCAATAAAATTAGTTGCTCGCACTAAGTTGACATAAAAATGATATGCAAGCATCGTACTATCGAAATAAGTCGGTTTCCGATTTTGTTGCTACCTGTAACATGTAAAAATTAAATAGTTTATCCCGCCCGACCGCGCCGCGCGCTCTAAGTTCTTTTTCTTGATCTACCCGCCGAAAGTATGGTTATTCTGGCCGCCCGAGACGCCAGAAAGAGCGACTTTTAGGGCCTGCTCGAACTGCAGCGCACTCTGACGAGCTATTTTCTGTAGCCGGTAGTATAGCAAAGCTCATGCTCTTATAGCAGTATTGACA
>NW_012039559.1:0-478 GCF_000956235.1 Wasmannia auropunctata
GTCTAAGTCCGCGTCTAAGTCCGCGTCATCCCGTATGTACGAACGAGCCGACGAGAGGAGATTGTTTCCTGGACGACGGACTGTCGGCTGTCAAACGGACGCCATTAGAGAGAGAGAGCTGAGCTGTCAGTGCGAACGGACGTGCTCTGACCTACTCTGTGTTTCTTGTATTACGTGCGTTGTTGTGTTCATTAAAGAGTTTATTCATTTTGTAAGCGAGTCCCCTTTATTTCCGCGAAAGCGTCGGAACGCGAACGCGAACGCGAACGCGAGTGCGCGAGAACGACTCCCGGGCGTAACATTTTAATACTATTTCTCTTAGGTATCTTATTTTTATTCATTGACATTCCGTGATATTATACTGATATTAAAAACAACCACAAATGAGATAAAGCTTAAAAGCGATCTCTTTGTCATTATATGAAAAATTGCGACGCTTACCGCAAAAGTAACCTAACTGCCAAAATTCGGTTTTCAA
>NW_012039560.1:0-349 GCF_000956235.1 Wasmannia auropunctata
TTAATACTGTTACGCCCGTGTCTAAGTCCGCGTCTAAGTCCGCGTCATCCCGTATGTACGAACGAGCCGACGAGAGGAGATTGTTTCCTGGACGACGGACTGTCGGCTGTCAAACGGACGCCATTAGAGAGAGAGAGCTGAGCTGTCAGTGCGAACGGACGTGCTCTGACCTACTCTGTGTTTCTTGTATTACGTGCGTTGTTGTGTTCATTAAAGAGTTTATTCATTTTGTAAGCGAGTCCCCTTTATTTCCGCGAAAGCGTCGGAACGCGAACGCGAACGCGAACGCGAGTGCGCGAGAACGACTCCCGGGGCGTAACATTTTAATACTATTTCTCTTAGGTATCTT
>NW_012039561.1:0-643 GCF_000956235.1 Wasmannia auropunctata
AGATAGACCTAATAAATATAATATCAAATTAAACGGCTATGACTAAACCTTATTGTAAGCATGTAGTGATCACTTAGAAATATTATCTGTTAGAGAGCGAAAAGACATGATTAATTTTTACATGGTAACATGACAATTTTAATATGATAAAAGTTGTAGCGTTCTTTTTAACGAATACAACGACGTATAATATAACGAAATTGTTTTACGAATTATAAATATTATTTTAGTTTAAAATTTTGCGAGCAGCTACTACCTTTTCAATTTCGGCCCTGCAATGTGGCCAACTTTTGATTTTCGCATTGACAATTAACGTGTAATTTTTTAATCTTGATCACAGTACTTTCGTTAGTGCGAGAGTCAGAAGTTGGCCACATCGCAGGGCCGAAATTGAAAAGGTAGTAGCTGCCTGCAAAATTTTAAACCAAAATTACTCTTATAATTCGTAAAACAATTTCGTTATATTATACATCGTTGTATTCGTTAAAAAGAACTCTACAACTTTTATCATATCAAAATTGTCACCTTACTGTGCAAAATTTAATCATGTCTTTTCGCTCTCTAACAGATAATATTTTTAAGTGACACTGTGCTTACAATAAAGTTTAATCAGAGCCGTTTAATTTGATATTATATTTATTAG
>NW_012039562.1:0-382 GCF_000956235.1 Wasmannia auropunctata
CTTTTTTTAACCTGTACTTTTTTTGAAGTCACAAAAACGTCAGATGCTTCAACATGAAAAGAAACCATATTGAAATTAATAAGAAATATATAATTACTTTAATTTGTACAGTATGTACAAGTATATACAGGGTGTCCTCATATAAGTGGCCACCCCTTTTTATCTTGTAAACTAATATAGATAGACCTAATAAATATAATATCAAATTAAACGTCTATGACTAAACCTTATTGTAAGCATGTAGTGATCACTTAGAAATATTATCTGTTAGAGAGCGAAAAGACATGATTAATTTTTACATGGTAACATGACAATTTTAATATGATAAAAGTTGTAGCGTTCTTTTTAACGAATACAACGACGTATAATATAACGAAATTGA
>NW_012039563.1:0-775 GCF_000956235.1 Wasmannia auropunctata
TTCATCTTGTTTCAACTGTGCATCAAAATTTTCGAAGGACTCCTGCGTTTTGAATGGAAGCGATTCCATTTCTTCCTTTTTTAGAAACTCAAGCAATTTTTCGAAATTTTTTGTTTTGTTACGTATTTCCAAAGGTTGCGAAACAACGACTTCATCTATTGCTATTTTTATTTCTGTAAGTTGTCCCGCGAGTCTTGCTATTTGCGCAGATAAATTTCGATAGTGTTTCTCCATTAGATCTTGAAGAGATGATTCTACAAATTAATTTATTACATAAAAAATATTAAACATACATTTTCATATATTCATTTTACATATTCAATTTATGTATTAATATTATTTTATTATAAAAATTAAATTTAAACTGTATTGCTTATCATTTTTTTCACACATTGTATTTATTTCATGATTTTTACTTTCACGTGAGCTTTTAGACTTGTCAGATAAACTTTTATTTACAGTATTTAGAATTATACTTATATACAGTAGACTTATCAGATAAACTTGTATTTACACTATTTACAGTATCAATGCTTTTGCTGCTCAATTCATTACTGCTATTACCGCTATATTCGTCAGATACATGTCTCTCTATAAATCGACGTTTTTCATTCCTTTTTTTAACCTGTACTTTTTTTTAAGTCACAGGAACGTCAGATGCTTCAACATGAAAAGAAACCATATTGAAATTAATAAGAAATATATAATTACTTTAATTTGTACAGTATGTACAAGCATATACAGGGTGTCCTCATATAAGTGGCCACCCCTTTTT
>NW_012039564.1:0-484 GCF_000956235.1 Wasmannia auropunctata
ACAATCGTATTCATCTATATTATTATTGTATATAATAATACTTCATTGTTTTATTTTATATTGCGTATTTTAATTATTTTTCCTTGTTTATCGTATTTATCTTCTTTATCTATATTACATATTATAATATAAGTTATAGTTATATACAACAAGTTTTTATTCTACATATTATATTATACTTACAAGATCTTCGCGAAAAACTTCATCTTGTTTCAACTGTGCATCAAAATTTTCGAAGGACTCCTGCGTTTTGAATGGAAGCGATTCCATTTCTTCCTTTTTTAGAAACTCAAGCAATTTTTCGAAATTTTTTGTTTTGTTACGTATTTCCAAAGGTTGCGAAACAACGACTTCATCTATTGCTATTTTTATTTCTGTAAGTTGTCCCGCGAGTCTTGCTATTTGCGCAGATAAAATTTCGATAGTGTTTCTTCCATTAGATCTTAGAAGAGATGATTCTACAATTAATTTATTACATAAAAAA
>NW_012039565.1:0-462 GCF_000956235.1 Wasmannia auropunctata
TTTACGCATGTTGCCAATTCGCCTAATAGGGATTCACATGCCGTACCGATTTTATTGATCTCCTCTTGTAGTTGTTTTATCCTGTCGGCTATTGGCTGGGTGTCCATTTTTATTGCCAGCTTCCAATGACCCTTGACGGGGTGCATCCTCCCCGTTTTTTCGAAGTAAATCCCCGGGCTGGACGTAAATTGCTCCAAGGAATACGGGGTGTCTATTGGTTGCCCCATTACGGAGTATGCCCATAAGGTCATCCTGCAAGGGCATTTATTTCTTTTTAGAATTTCTAATGCCTCTTCTTCTCTTAATTTATGCTGCAGATTGCTAGGAGGAGTCCACGCGGTCGCGAACTTTAACGCATTATTTACTCATATATATTTTTCTCCCCCTTTTTTTTTTTGCTGTGTATTTTGTTTTTTGCGGTAATATATAATTTTTAGATACATAGTGTTACTTCATGTGTGC
>NW_012039566.1:0-601 GCF_000956235.1 Wasmannia auropunctata
TGCTCTTCCGATCTGATTTCAAATGACTAAAGAATGACTTTATATTGACTTTTTTTTATAGTGTCGATCTTTTTGATTTTTAGAAAAAAGTGAACATTTTTTGATTGTATATATGGCAAGTATTTATTTTTAATTCCTTTATTTCAAATGCCATTTCGCAACTTATACAAAAATTCAATCTTAGTAAAAATTGTAACTTCACATTTGATTATACTTTATATGAAAACTTTATATTTATGAACAAAATATATCTTAACTAACACATATACATTTCATCTTTTTGACATCTATTAAGAATATATGTACCATTGGTATACTCTTATTAGCAATTAATGTTTATGGATCATCGAAGCATCAGTTCTCGGACGATCACAAGGTTAAGCACGTTTCACAAGGTTTATAGCTTGGATGGGTGACCGCTTTAGGAATATCGTAAATAAGTTTCTAAATATGTATTTTTTAATTACAATTTTGTTATGTATATATTTTTTCATTCTCTAGTATATGATGCTAATTAATAAAATTTATTGTATTTAAATTAAATTTATTTTAGCAATTAAATTGAAATGGTCAAGAATACATCAAAAATTTATGCAATTTG
>NW_012039567.1:0-563 GCF_000956235.1 Wasmannia auropunctata
TGCTGACAGGGAAATCTGCAGCAAATTGACAACAGAAATGCAGCAAAATCGATAGTGATCTGACAGTAGATTAATTTTCTTCAAAATTTTATACAATTACAAATAAAATATAACTAAACTATACTCACTTTCAAAAATATATTATCAAAATTATTCTGCCGAAACTCAATCTCAATCTCTACTTAACCTCTCTTCACTTCTCAGACTTTTCTATACACTTGATGCCAACACTAACTAACTAACACAATTGTGATACATATACGTATATGAATTTCAATATGGCGACGAAATGTTGCAAGTTATTCCGTTTAGCGAACATGGCAGTACACGGAACATTTTTCGTGCTCAACTTTTTTCCCTCTAGCCTATCTAGTTTCGTCTCCTTATTCTTACTTCATGAGTCCATTATAGGATGAGTCACTGACATTAGATAAAGCAAGAAATTATTTGTTCTTTTGTACATTAGTTATTAAATATCTGGCAGTACATAATTGTGTTTCTTTTATATCACCACGTAGTAAACAAATATTATGTAAAATGCAACAAGCAATAATATACTTATG
>NW_012039568.1:0-566 GCF_000956235.1 Wasmannia auropunctata
CGACAGCTCTCGTCAAAAACAAATTTAACCGATTTCCGTAACAAATTTTGTAACAGTCTAGCTATACTAGTGTAATCTCGTATGAATTTCCTAAAATAATTAGTTAAACCAAGGAAACGTTGTACTTCAACCACTGAACTAGGTTCCGGAAAGTTTCGAACCGCTTCCGTATGCCTAGAACTTAATGTAATGCCTGAAGGCGAAATTACATATCCAAGATACTCAATGGTCGTTTTCAAAAAATGACACTTATTATAATTAAGTTGGAATGAATGGCGTCTAAGCAAAAGTAAGACCTCCCTCAGAGTCTGTAGGTTTTCTTCAACTGATACTAAAGATATCAGAATATCATTAATGTAAACTATTACCCGATCTTTCCTTATAAGAGGTTGGAGAATATGAACCAGACGCTTTTGAAACTCGGCTGGCGATTCACAAAAACCAAAAGAAAGGCGCTTATACTCAAATTGCCCGTCGGGTGTAGCAAATGAAAAATACTTTGTGTGTTCTGGATGTACCCGAATATGATGGAAACCATCCTTAAGATCCAACAATGAAAAAACCTT
>NW_012039569.1:0-354 GCF_000956235.1 Wasmannia auropunctata
CTCTTTCGAAAACTGTAAACTGCATTTGTGTGCGATTTTTAGTTTATGCCATGAAATCTTTTAAATTTAGTACACATTTTTGGAGATTTGACGCATTTTCATTTGGACCTATGTAATTCTATAAAAAATCTATAGGATCGTTTTCTAAAGTTTCGATCTGAAAAGTAGAGATTTCAAGCTGTAAAATGCTTTTTTGGTCATCTCGATACGATCATTTTTGACGAAGTTATAGGAGAGGACCATTTTTGCTTCAATGTTGAATAACTCGGTGAAAAAAAATCGTACAACGCTCAACAAAAAAGCAAATTAAAGGTAAAGATTCACTCTTTCAAAAGCTGTAAACTGCATTTGCAT
>NW_012039570.1:0-495 GCF_000956235.1 Wasmannia auropunctata
TATGCGAATATTAGAATCAGTGCACCGTGATATCGTGTATTAATAACATCGTGTACTAGTAACATCAGTATCACTGTATCAACGTATCAATCACTACAGTCGATTTTGTAAGTATATTTTTTAAATATTTTAAAAATTTATAAGAATATTTATACTTTCCGTATAATTTAATTTTTATCTGTAAAAATAGGTTATTATTTAAAATTCTTATTTTATATGTTACTAAGCAGCACAAGGCGCATGCTTTGCGCGCGCCATTTACAATGAGCAATTAAATATTAATATTATACACTTTTATTATATATCTATGACATTTCTAAACTATCTTAAAATTATCATTTAATTATCATTTAAAAATTTTAATAAGAAATTATGTGTGTATATATATATATACACTGGTCCAAAAAATTAAAGGATCACCTGTTCTAGCCTCCAAAAATAGGCAAAATTCAAGAGAGTGTAACTTCGTCAAAAATGATCGTATCGAGATGATCA
>NW_012039571.1:0-331 GCF_000956235.1 Wasmannia auropunctata
TTTGTAGCATGAAGTTATGACGTATCTACGTCGTATCACATGTGTATTAATGACGTCACCATGCATTTGGTAGCGTAGTCAAGTAGCTCCCCGAACAGTTACAGCGCTAGATAGCGCAAATAGCGTGCTCCCCGAACGCACCCTAAACGATTGAAAAAGGGTACAAATATCGCAAAACATTCAATTAGTCGCCGACCCAAATTTTCATCGATGTTCACATATCTATGTATTGATATCGTATGTATTGATATCAGCAGGGGTCGGTCGTATTTAAAATAACATTATTTAAAATATGTATTTTAAATAACAAAAAGTAAAAAAGTTATTTAGT
>NW_012039572.1:0-356 GCF_000956235.1 Wasmannia auropunctata
TTTTTCGAAGTGAAAAATTGCACTTTTAGAAATATTTATTTGCTTTAATAAAATCATATCCATGTCTTCGAGTATTCAAAATGAGAAATTGTATTTTTAGAAATATTTATTTGCTTTAGAAACATTATATACATGTCCTCGAGTGCTTTCTTTTATACGTAAGTTACATAGAAATCACGACTGAGACAGTTTAGACGTACCTGCCTACGTTTCTGAATGCATTCATCCGTTCGTAACTGCCTCTGCCTTGTCTCGGCGTATAAAAGCCGCGTTTAGCAAAAGAATAAAAGAGCAGAGCATTATCCTCCGTGCTGGTCCTCGAATCTACGAAGTGAAAGATTGCATTTTTAGAAATA
>NW_012039573.1:0-496 GCF_000956235.1 Wasmannia auropunctata
TAACATTTCTATGCTTTATAAAAATTATATACATGTCCTCGAGTTTTTGAAATAAGAGATTGCATTTTAAAAAATATTTATTTGCTTTAATAAAATCATATCTATGTCCTCGAATATCCAAAATGAGAAATTGCATTTTTTGAAATATTTATGTCTTAAAAAAATTACATACATGTCCTCAAGTCTTCAAGATAAGAGATTACATTTTTAGAAATATTTCTTTGCTTTAAAAACATAATATACATGTCCTCGAGTCTTTGAAGTGAGAAATTACATTTTTGTAAAAATATTTATTTACTTTAATAAAATTATATGCATGTCCTCGAGTTTTCGAAGTGAAAAATTGCACTTTTAGAAATATTTATTTGCTTTAATAAAATCATATCCATGTCTTCGAGTATTCAAAATGAGAAATTGTATTTTTAGAAATATTTATTTGCTTTTAGAACATTNTATACATGTCCTCGAGTGCTTTCTTTTATACGTAAGTTACATA
>NW_012039574.1:0-428 GCF_000956235.1 Wasmannia auropunctata
AAAACATTATATACATGTCCTCGTGTGTTCGAAGTGAGAGGTTATATTTATAGAAATTATTACTTTTCAAAAAATTATATGCATATCTAAAAGTCTTCGAAGTGAAAGATTGCATTTTTAGAAAAAATTTCTTTACTTTAGAAGCATTATATACAAATCCTCGAATATTCGAAATGAGAAATTGCATTTTTAGAAACATTTCTATGCTTTATAAAACTTATATACATGTGCTCGAGTTTTCGAAAAGAGATTTTTAGAAATATTTATTTGCTTTAATAAAATCATATCCATGTCCTTGAATATTCTAAATGAGAATTTGCATTTTTAGAAATATTTATATGCTTTGAAAAAATTATATACATGTCCTAGTGTCTTCAAAATAAGAAATTGTATTTTTAAAAATATTCCTTTGCTTCAATAAAATTATA
>NW_012039575.1:0-354 GCF_000956235.1 Wasmannia auropunctata
ATTTTTAAAATTATTTATTTGCTTTAATAAAATCATATCCATGTCCTCGAATATTCGAAAAGAGAAATTGCATTTTTAGAAATATTTATTTGCTTTAATAAAATTATGTGCCGGTCCTCGTGTCTACAAAGTGAAAAATTGCATTTTTAGAAATATTTATTTGCTTTAAAAAAATTATATAGATGTCCTCGAGTCTTCGAAGTAACAGATTACATTTTACAGAACTATTCCTTTGCTTTAAAAACATTATATACATGTCCTCGTGTGTTCGAAGTGAGAGGTTATATTTATAGAAATTATTACTTTTCAAAAAATTATATGCATATCTAAAAGTCTTCGAAGTGAAAGATTGCA
>NW_012039576.1:0-819 GCF_000956235.1 Wasmannia auropunctata
GAAATTAGAGATTGCATTTTTAGAAATATTTATTTGCTTTAAAAAAATTATACAGATGTCCTCAAGTCTTCGAAGTGACAGATTACATATTTAGAACTATTCCTTAACTTTTAAAACATTATATACATGTCCTCGAGTGTTCGAAGTAAGAGATTATATTTATAAAAATTTTTATTGCTATTTAAAAAATTATATGCACATCTTCAATCCCTCGGAGTGAAAGATTGCATTTTTAGAACAAAAATATCTTTGCTTTAGAAGCATTATATACATATCCTCGACTATTCGAAGTGAGAAATTGCATTTTTAGAAACATTTCTATGGTTTATAAAAATTATATATATGTCTTCGAGTTTTCGAAATGAGAGATTGCATTTTTAAAAATATTTATTTGCTTCAAAAATATTATATACATGTTCTCATCGAAGTAAGAGATTGCATTTTTAGAAATATTTCTATGCTTTAAAGAAATTATATACATGTCCTCGGGTCTTCGAAGTAAGAAATACTATTTTTAGACATTTTTATTACTTTTCTAATTATATGCATATCCTCGAGTCTTTGAAGTGAGAGATTGCATTTTTAGAAATATTTGTTTGCTTTAAAAATATTATATACGTGTGTTCGAGTCTTCGAAAGAAGAAATTGTATTTTTAGAAATATTTCTTTGCTATAAAAAAGTCATATACATATCCTCGAAATGAGACGTTGTATTTTTAGAAATATTTCTATGCTTTATAAAAATTATATATATGTCCTCGAGTTTTCAAAAAGAGAGATTTTTAAAATTATTTATTTGCTTTAATAAAATCATATCCA
>NW_012039577.1:0-368 GCF_000956235.1 Wasmannia auropunctata
AGTGCTATAAAACTGCTTTTCTCCAGCGCTGGTCGTACGCGCTTGTAACGCGCTTTTTTTAGTGGATTTTACATGCGCTTTTAAAGCGCTAACACGCTAAAAAAGCGTTTAAAAAGTGCTGAATTCCTGCACCTGCATTAGCGTTTTTTTAGCGCTTTTCAGGCGCTGCTGTGCTACGTGGGTAAGATTATGTCGACACCACGACCTTCCGTTTGCCGCATTATCATTTGTTCAAAACTCGTATCTCGAGAATTTCCAATATTTTCATCCAAAATAGTCGGAAACATTTGCTTAATAAAGTTTCGTTTGTCACTCGTGCCCACTGTAGTGAACACCTTGCATCCTTCTTTGAGAGCGAGATGAATAGC
>NW_012039578.1:0-489 GCF_000956235.1 Wasmannia auropunctata
ACACACACACACACACACACACACACGCACGCACGCACGCACGCACGCACGCACGCACAAATACAAAATCATATTAAATATCTCATTACTTTTATATATCTCTTACATATATCTCATATCCTATCTAAAAAAAAGGCTTGTTAAGTCGATAACTTCCATTTCTCGTCTTACTTTCTTCTTTGAGGTATCAGTTTTTGTTACATACATAATTATCAGATGCTGTGTCTAATTAAATTCATTGGTCTTTTATAAAATATTACATGTTCACCTTCGTATGTTACATACATAATTGTTCACTATTTCATTCCTTTAATTCCTTTTTCTCTTAATTATTGTAACAAACATATTGTGACATATCTATTGATTACAATTAAAAAGATAATGTTAACACTATTATAATATTTTGTTAAACAAAAACTGATACCTAAAAGAAAAAATACAACACAAAGTATCAATTTTTTTTAGTAAGATATATATTAAGAAGAAGTT
>NW_012039579.1:0-410 GCF_000956235.1 Wasmannia auropunctata
TTAATTAAAAACGGTAGCATGTGTAGCTCTGTACGCATAGACAAGATCCATTTCGTAATTCGGGAAACATGCGCGTTTGACTCTATTTTACAAGTTGTTTTACACGCCTTTGCTTCGTACAATGCATATAAAACTGCAGTAATGACAGTTACAGATAATCTTACATTAAATTTAGCACAGGACATATTACAAAGTAACAAACTTTGTGCAAAACATTACACTTTGCGAGAACAAATACTGTCTACTACGCCAATTTTTTAAATAATAACGTGCACTCGGCAATTATCTACATTAAATGCTAATTGTAATGCTGCGCATTTAGCTGAATATTTATTTCAAACAACTCCAAGTTGCACAAGAACGAAAACCTGCAAAGATTGTAATCAGTCAAATATCCGCAAGTTGTCGTT
>NW_012039580.1:0-617 GCF_000956235.1 Wasmannia auropunctata
TATATATTTATTAGATTATAACAATTGCCTTGATGTGTGTTCTCAAATTTGAATTTAAAAGCACCAACGTAGACATCTATTTTATTTTGGATTTATAAGAGGCACTAAAAATGTAACTTCAAGAAAGTTAGAAGTTAATAGTTACCGATAAAATGTAACTAAATAAAGTTAAAAGTTAAAAGTCTAAAATATAACAAAGTTAAGTTAAAATTATTTAAATATTTTTAACTGTTTAACTTAACTTTTATCTTCTTAATTAGGCACTACCCAACTCTGCAAGAAACCAAAAAAAGCTACTTATCTCGATGACTGTCCAGACTGGGATCATCTAAAATCGGATGTTGCAGTTAGTATACCGTTAATTAAAAACGGTAGCATGTGTAGCTCTGTACGCATAGACAAGATCCATTTCGTAATTCGGGAAACATGCGCGTTTGACTCTATTTTACAAGTTGTTTTACACGCCTTTGCTTCGTACAATGCATATAAAACTGCAGTAATGACAGTTACAGATAATCTTACATTAAATTTAGCACAGGACATATTACAAAGTAACAAACTTTGTGCAAAACATTACACTTTGCGAGGACAAATACTGTCTACTACGCCAATTTTTC
>NW_012039581.1:0-325 GCF_000956235.1 Wasmannia auropunctata
TTTCGCGGCGACCCGTCTCATGCCCAAATCATTGGTAAAAATCGAATGGCACGAAGCCAATCGATATGTTTAGGTCCTCAGCAACTTCTCTAACGGTGATTCGACGATTGGCCAATACTATTTTCTTCACTTCATCAATGTTTTCGTCTGTTGTTGACGTGCTCGGGCGTCCGGCACGCTCTTCGTCGTTCACATCTTCTCGACCCTCTGAGAACATTTTGAACCACCGATAAACGTTGCTTCGGTCCAAGGTAGCTTCACCATATGCCACAGTCAACATTCGGAATGCGTCCGCGCACTTAATTTTGTTTTTCACACAAAATTT
>NW_012039582.1:0-2397 GCF_000956235.1 Wasmannia auropunctata
TGCCATTTCTATGTCAGCTGCCGAGAACTTTTCACCTATTGCCCTTGTATAAAAAAAAACTGATTTTAAACGTTTCCCTCATGGACAAATTTTGGCACTAAAGTGTTACCCTTCTTGCTTCTTCGTTCCTATCGTTAGATATCAGAGAAGGAAAAAATGTGACAATGGATTATACGGAAAATTCACAATTGTTTATTCGTTAAAATATTATTTATAAAATAGGATTATTATATATCGTATTTCCTTGATAAAATCTCAATAATCCTCTTCAGATTGAGACAATTAACGTGTTATCATTTTTTCCATTTTTCACCGTTGTCGTAACCCAGCTTGAACAAATCCTTCAAGATGATGTTGAACGTTACGGTAACAACTCCTTCAACCCTCATGCGTGTGACTGCAATGTTGCAAAATATACATATATAACTTGAAGAAAAAAGTAGCGAAAGAATGTCTCGTGTAAAAAAAATTTCGAAAATTAATAAACTTTGAAAGTTGCTATTAAGACTATTATAATATCACGCAATTTTTTTTGAAATACAGAAAATCTTGCAATGTGCCAAAAAGTTAACTTAATCGATCTTTACGTCACTAAAGTTACCCATTCCAAAACGTTGCTTTCGAGAAAAATTTTACTAAAAAGCTGTAGTTTATGTTACTGTTAGGCAAAGCGTTAATTTATACGACACAGTGGAAGTTGAGTTGTACAGTTTATATCAAATAGATACAAAGTTTTAATAACATATAAAAGACTCTGAGTTATCTCGAAAGTAACTGTAACGGTGACGATAGTAAAGCAAATCTAAAGAATCTAAGTGTGCACAAAAAATGGCACTAGTAAAATTTAACTCTCGATTACTATATTCTTTTTTAAGAAAAATAATTATCATATGACATTGAATAAGAAAAATAATTTTTCAACATCCTCTCTCTCTAAGGTTATATGATTATGCATTACTCAAACCCAATTAAACCGAGTTTAAAAGTGCTGACATATTTTATAATAGCTTCAAGTGGTTTCGTTAAAATGTCAGCGACCATCTCTGATGTTGGACAGTAGCTGAAATTCCCACGAGTGACTTAACACGAACGCGAGCATAACAATATGTATATAACACATGGACATAGGAATATAGGGACAGAGCATAAAGTCGTAACTTACGTAAGGGAAGTAAAACCGAAATGCGGGGGGTGATTGGGAGGAGACTGTGCCTAATTTACCCCCTCCACAGCAAAAGCATAGGAAATTCCAATGCTTTTAATATTATTTTTTACTAGGAACACTCGGTCTATTATACATATATGTGTTGTATCACACGGACACGAGAACTTATATCATTGCGCTTGTGCAAACTAACAGCCAATCAAATTTATAGGCACAGTTTATCTTGTCGCACCGTTCCGCAGTGGCTTCCCCCCCGCAACTTTATGCTCTTCCCTTAGATTCCTATGTCCATGATATAACATCGTTGATTATACTCCATTTCAGTTTCAGTCTCGTACATGTAATCAACTTAACGCTAATTAATAGACACACTAACAAGAAACACAAATGTCTTGATCCTTACGTTCTCTGCCGTTGCCGGATGCCAATATGGTGGGATCAATTAATTCTGGTTTCCTGCCGGTTAACCACTCCACGAAATGCTGTAGCATGGATGACGATTCTGGTACGTAGATCGGTACCCTTTAGAGATTTTCAGATTTTTAGAGTAAGACGTATTAAAAGCGATACGATTAAAGGATAGTTGCATCATTTCAAAGAGAATGGTATGTGCCAAATGGTATCGAGATATACGAAGTCTGTTCAAAAAGTATCGCGAATTTTGTATTTTTTTTTAAATTATTTATTTATTCATGAATATCTATTTTGTCCCCTTCAAAGTAATCCCCATCCGATATTATACACTTGTGCCAATGTTTTTTCCAATTCTCGAAGCACTTCAAAAAATCATTTTTGTGATCTTGTTCAGCTCCTCTTTCGATGCCGTCTTTATCTCCTCAATCGTAGCGTAGCGTCGTCCTTTCATGGTCCTCTTCAGTTTCGGGAACAAGAAAAAGTCACAGGGGGCCAGATCTGGGGAATACGGTGGCTGCGGCATCATTAGTGTGTTGTTTTTGGCCAAAAATTCGCGCACAAGCAACGATGTGTGATTGGTACGAATTTCGCGGCGACCCGTCTCATGCCCAAATCATTGGTAAAAATCGAATGGCACGAAGCCAATCGATATGTTTAGGTCCTCAGCAACTTCTCTAACGGTGATTCGACGATTGGCCAATACTATTTTTCTTCACTTCATCAATGTTTTTCGTCTGTTGTTTGACGTGCTCGGGCGTCCGGCACGCTCTTCGTCGTTCACATCTTCTCGACCCTCTGAGAACATTTTGAACCACCGA
>NW_012039583.1:0-751 GCF_000956235.1 Wasmannia auropunctata
TTTTAAGAATCTCGTTACGATCATTTTTGTCAAATTTGATTTATCTTGAAATTTTCCTATTTTAATCGGGTACGAACTTTTGCACTGCCTATAGTCTTAAAAGCTGGAAAGAAAACCGATTTTTTTAATTTTTCGGTTTCTTTCCTAAGGGGTATAAAAATTCAATGGAAAATTTCACGTACATATTCGTAAAACCTGTCACATTTTACATTTGCAATACTTTGATACATTTTTCAAAATTTAATAATTTTATAACAATTTATTGCTGATGATGTTAAATACTAAAGAAATAAAAAGCAAATTACATAAAAATAAATAAAAAAACAGAGTTAATGTATTTTTCAAATAAAATGTATGGCTCTTGACAATTATTAATAATCAAAACTCTTTGAAAATACTTAATATAAATATAATTTTAAATTAATCTTTACACTAGTTGTTAGAATTGCGTTTCCTAAAACATTTATTTAATAATAAATAATCCTTACCTCAAGGAATATAGTATTCAAATGTAAACATAAAAATTAACTAATTATTAATTTCAGCGTTTATACGAGGTGTCTTACTTTAATAATGCTACAAAATTCGAGAGTTTTAACTTACAAGAGTTATAAGCTTATATCTAATTTAAATTAAAAATCACATTTTAACAAGTAAATTAAAATAAATCACTAATTACATTACTTTCTGAATCCCAAATCATATTTAATATGATGAAAAATATTAAAAATTAGATAGAAGATCGTTCACA
>NW_012039584.1:0-675 GCF_000956235.1 Wasmannia auropunctata
TGATTTGTTACATTTTATTATATTTGTAAAAAATATTAAAATTCTATTTTATATAAAAGACACAATATTTATAAATTTACAATATTACATAATAAATCATACATAAACTGAAAATATTGTACGATAATATCAATTTTGATTAAATATGATCAGAGATAAACATTACTTAAAATGATTTTTAAATTATATATTGAAGTTAAGTTTAAATTATATATTGAAGTTAAGTTTAAATTATATATTGAAGTTAAGTTTAAATTATATATTGAATTATATATAGAGTAAAAAAGATAACAAATCTAATATTTACGAACCAAAAACACGATAACATTGTATAGGTTTCTTCTTATCTAATTCTATCGGATCTTTTAAACAGAAATAATATGCACTAATAGAATACGCAACAATTTTGCTACAATTAAATTAATGTTTTTTTATTTAAATTATGTCTATGATCTTATTTGTTCAGTGAGAAATTTTCAATTTTACTGCAAGTTTTAATTAATATAATTTCAGGCCGACGAGATAATAGGAATTCTTTATAAATTGTTCAATTGCAATCTTGATGAAAATTTTCGTAACCAAGTAAATAATTATCACATAATTTCGTATAAAATATTAATTATTCTATGTGTAACTTTATAATTAAATATTTATTAAATTGTTTATTCAAATTAG
>NW_012039585.1:0-615 GCF_000956235.1 Wasmannia auropunctata
AGTGCTCGCTCATTACCAAATACGCCGGAGAGATAGGACTTAATGTGCACTGCATTCGTGCCAAAAGCGCGGAGAATACGGGTACAACTAACGGCCTGGTTTCCGTTCTAAAGTTGTATAACGATATAGCCATTTACATTGATCAAGGAGGAAACAAGAGACCAGGGGCGTTTGCTATTTACATATTTAGAGCCGTGGCATGCTGATATCTTCGATTTTCTGAAATTTAAAAGGAACATCGATAATTCTTTTTCATTAGTCTGTTTCTTATGAAAGGTGTAATTGTTTTTTTTTGTTACTAAAGATGTAAATCAATAGATAAAATTTTTGTTGATTTATTTATTGTAGTTTATAATATATGTGATATACAGTTTTTAACACCCAGGTGATGGAAACATGCGAGCCAGAGACTATTGTAATTTTATTAAATTTTCATACGGAAGGAATTGTTTTTAATGTCTTAAGCTACTCCTTTTACATATATATATATATAAATTTATGAAATTGTGCGGATAATTAACTTATAATTATTGTAATTTTCATACGGAAGGAATTGTTTTTAATGTCTTAAGCTGCTCCTTTAGTGCAATTTGAAAGTAAAAAATAGTTGCAACG
>NW_012039586.1:0-617 GCF_000956235.1 Wasmannia auropunctata
AGCCCTCACTAATTTGTTTATTGTGTAATTTTTTTATATATTCCCAACTAATAATTTCTTTTTTATCATATATTATAGGGCCTTTTAACGCAAAATAATTTCTCACTAATTTGAGCATATAACACGGATCGAAAAACGCGTAAACAGCTGGTCTTAAAGTATTTGAATGTTCAAAGTAAGGTTTATAAGTCGCTCTTCTCTCTGTAATTAAAATTAGCGCCTAATACTTCACATGCGGTTGCATGTGTTTTATCACCATCAAGAGTAATACTAATAACTACTTCATGTCACTTTGGCTAAGTTTTATTAATAGATCTTTTAAAAATACTGCTTTTTCTTTACCTGTTAAAGAATTAATTAAATAATGCGCAATACCTAATCAGCACACAATATTTTTTAAATGTTTTTTAAATGTTTTTTTAATAAATTAACGATTTAGGCTCAATAAATTAAATTAAAACAATGGACAATCAAGGGCAAATGAGCCAAAGGCAAGTTATTGGTAGCCAAAAAACAATTCTATTTAAATCGGATCCAGACGTTTCGGCTTCAATTAAGCCATATTCATTGTACAATTGTACATTGATCAATGTACAAATTATAGTCAATTAATAAAA
>NW_012039587.1:0-503 GCF_000956235.1 Wasmannia auropunctata
TTTTTATTTGTTAAAATTAATGTTAATTTGCCTGGACTTTTCTCTCGAGATTGGATTAAATGTAGGTATCTCCTTTATGTATGTACAAATTCTAAATAATATTTTTGTTTTATTTATATATTAAAGAAGATATCTTTAGTTACATTTTAAAAGTTTATGGCATTCATTTAATAATTATTAATAAATATTACAATAAGTTTATTTAAATTTTGAGTTCTGATCATAAATCCGCGCGCGCGCGCGCGAGAAAGAGAGAGAGTTTATTTTGCAATATTTTATATACATATTATATTAACTACATAATAAATGTTTTATTATATTATATGATATATATTATATTATATTAACTACATAATAAATGTTTTTATAGAAATGCATTATATAAAATTTTTTTGAATTACCTGACAAAATATACTACATAATATAAACTAAACAATGCACAAACTATGTTCTTTATATTAAATTCATTATATTTTCTATTTTATTATTAACAAGATCGGAAG
>NW_012039588.1:0-1430 GCF_000956235.1 Wasmannia auropunctata
TGATTTTTAAAAATAACTCGTTATCGTTACCGCTACTTAAAAAGGAACAATTTGTTACTTTTCCTTTTTTATTTTTTAATAAAACAAGATCAATCTAAATAATTTAAGATAGGACTCCCGTCAGGCAAATGTGAAGATCCGGTTTTTCCTGGCTGAGAACATGAGGTGATATTTTTTCGCAATAATTTTCTTTACAGATTCGTCAATAATGGTTTGTATAGATGTAGACAAGCATTTATTTGACGTCGCGGGAGAGGAAAGATTTATTAGATGCAAGTAAGCATCAAGTTCTTATTAATTTGATTAGCAATTTAATACGTGACAATACGGTCCTGTTTCAATCATGGGGTTTGCGTTGAATCCGGAAGTAACGGTACGCAGTTTAGTCAAAGCTAAGATACGTATGTAAAATCACATAATAAAATAATTGTAGCACCAAGATCATGGTATAATCGTGCATTGGCATATCTTATTCATTATGTGTGAAACACTTATACGGTTGTAATAGATATATATATTGTTAAATAATTTAAGATGCAATTTTTTGTTTTAATATTAATAAAAGCAATACAACAATGTCATTAGACCAATATATAAAAATACAACTAAGAAAATGGAGGCCTTTTCGATATGAGCTAGAGCTTCCAGCTTCGTGCTAAATATTTCGAAATTTTACAAACTACGCGCCAATTAAATTTTCGATCTTGAAATGCAATTCAGCTGATATTTTTCACGATAAGTTTTTTAAAGTATTGTACTTTAAGATGTATAACGTAATAATATCTTATTAAAGTACTTGTCAATTTGTGATATTAATTGACTTATGGTATTAATTGATTTATGACATTAAGATGTCATAAATTAATCACAGAGTTACATTAATATTTTAAGACATTATTTAAAACAGTCTTAAAATAAGAGTGAACTATGTGAATACTGGCTAAAAACTGAAGATTGAATATACATACGAAAATTTTATCATAAATTCAAAAAATTTAAAATACAAAAAGTAACGATAAAAATAACTGTATAATTCGTTACCGTTACCAAAAAAATGTAAACTATGTTACCGTTACAATTATCAAAAAAATAAAATAACGTCGTTACCAATCCATTACCAAAAAAAGTAACTGTAACGGTAACGGCGTTACAAGTAACGAGTTACTTCCAATCCCTGACCATGACAACATACATCAAGATCAAAACCATTAAGAGGATGCTGAAAGGTCGGAACCGACAATTGCAGTTGGAACGATAACTTCGAAAATACTGAACGAAATTAAAATTGCTTTTACAGGATTGAAATAGACATAAAATGTAAGAAGGCGAGCTATTTTTTTGTAGTAAAAACGACAAAAAATTAAAAAATTACCTTTTTTTGGGTCGTACAGCAATTGTAACCTATCACCTGACGTAAACATTTCATTGGT
>NW_012039589.1:0-349 GCF_000956235.1 Wasmannia auropunctata
ATGTGTATAAGAGACACTATAATGAAGCCTTTTTTTAAATTAACATTTTTCGAGTTATGAGGATTGAAAGTTACAGTACCGCCGGCATTAGCATCATTCAAGGTGTCCGAGCAATGGCTAAAACCTTTTGAATGTTGTTCAGGGTTATGACCATGACCAGGGAAGTTACTTTTTAAAAGTAACTAGTTATCATTACTCGTTACCGAGTTAAAAAAATTACTAGTTACCGTTACTAGTTACTGATTTTTAAAAATAACTCGTTATCGTTACCGCTACTTAAAAAGGAACAATTTGTTACTTTTCCTTTTTTATTTTTTAATAAAACAAGATCAATCTAAATAATTTAAGA
>NW_012039590.1:0-1044 GCF_000956235.1 Wasmannia auropunctata
GCCAGCCCGCTCAGAGATGTGTATAAGAGACAGATTATAAAGTACTCTTAAACCCATTCAACTTTTATTCGAAACATTTTTTCTATCTCTCCTAGTTTCAACGATATTTGCATTGAAATAAAAAAACCGATTTTTTTCTAAGGGGTGTTTTACTCCAAAAGCGCGAAGCGGCACAAATTTGCGATAGCTTAATTTTTGGTTTTGTCTAGAGAATAACATATCAAAAGCTCATCGAAATCGGACGGGGACACTTGGGTCCCTTTCCTTGTAAGTAAAACTTAATATAAAAGTTGTTATTGCATGCTTGAATATATTTGCTTTAAATATTAATTAAATATAATTTTAATACATAATGTTTGTATAATCTTAGTTTATATATTTACATTTTATTTTTTACATAGCATGTCATATATTTACAGTGGCATTTTTTAAATGTACCTTGTTTAGTATTAAATTAAATTTATTTTATGTTAAATTAAATCGATTTGTTGCACTATAGATTTCCAAAAGATGAAATAAAAAAATTAGTTTGGATGAAAGTTATGGGCCTTCTTGTGGAAACTTTACCCAAGTCTCCACATTTATGCTCATTACATTTTTCGGAAAAAGATTTTAATCGAAGCTCTCTGGTGCGAACAAGATTAAAAGAAAATGCTATTGCAATCGTAAGTATAATGTATATTTCATTCGAATTTCAATGTGCATTCCCAGACAGCAAACGATATTCATAGAATGTCCATAAGACGTTCTAAGAACATTTGTACATCCTTAGAATGTTCTATGGACGTACTGAGTAGATCTGTGCTGTCTGGGTTATGACAGCATAATTTATTGACGGGATATGTGGGAGGTGGAATAGAATTGAATATTACAGGGTTTTTCCACGCAAGAAACACAAGAGATGATATATTCAAGAGCGAGCGTTACATGGGTTAGTCAGTAAGAAGAGAGTGTGTTCAGAAAACGATTAAAAGATTATCCAATAGCAGACAGCGCCCAATCATGAGAATGAAGAACTGCCTTAAGCGCCATCCATCCCAACAC
>NW_012039591.1:0-674 GCF_000956235.1 Wasmannia auropunctata
ACGGATTGACATTAGAAAATCTCGAGGTTGCTTTTAGATTTTTTAATGTTTTTCCATCTTGGTTTTTTGTAATTATAAAGATCGAAAATAATTCACTAATAAGCGGAGATGTTAAATCCGTTTCTTTCGCATTTGGCATTTAGAAAAAAAAAAATTATAATCCCGAACTTTAACTACGTTATAAATTTAAATTATAATGTTTTTAAAGGCATATGATTAAATGGAAATATGTGTTTGTTAAAAAATTAAAGTATCAATTTCGACCAAGTTTTAATTAATTTAATGGGCGATTAATTTACCCGATTGAATTACTTGAAGCTAAATTTTTAACTATATATATTATATTCACTTTCTCTTTAATCTTTTTTGTAAAGAGCTATAACATAACGTAATCTACAGCTTTTTAATAATATTTTCCTCGAAAACAACGTTTTGAAATATAGGGTCAGGAAACGCGGTAGTGGCACCACAGTATAACTAGTATAACCAGTAGGTCCACTCAGCGAAAAACTGAGTCTTCGCGCAGGTATCGCCGCGCAACTTTTGTTTTGGGTTGGATCCAATGAAATGCAAGACGATATAGGAACGTACGTACATACATATGTACAGACAATTTATAAGCAATTACATCAGAGATTTTCTTTAGTGATCACTCCTACGAATAATTGTTACAA
>NW_012039592.1:0-819 GCF_000956235.1 Wasmannia auropunctata
GTTTGTATCTATACTGTATGTCAGAATTAAACGTTTTATTAAAAGAGGATATACTAACAATCCGATCGTTGAATCGAGAGCATCCAGAAACCGATTGTCCAGGAATATAAACGACGGGCGATACTAGTGATCCAGCGCCCGTTTTGTTAGCAGCAATTTCACTTGGAAAGAACACTGAATCAACTAATGCATCTGAGTTTTTCTTTAGTAAATCGAAGACCAATAGTTTTGGATCACATATTTTGTTAGTTCCGATTTTACCAGTATCCATAACGAAAATGTGATTGCATATAATCTGAAATGAAATAAAAGATGCTATTTCAAATATTATCATTAAGTTGATAAATTTGTGTTTACACTAGTAGACATGCATAATGCAATATTATGTTGGCTATTTAAATAACAATAAATATAAGATGTAATAATAGCTTAGACATGAGATATTACCATAATGTTTACCTTTATTGAATAAACATTTATAATATCGTAACATCCTCCGCCTTTATACCAGTCCCAATCTGGAAACGGACGTAAAAGTGGACCTCCCGACCCTGTCTGATCAGTTATTGTCGCCACAGTAGCAGGTGCTCCAGGGTCCGATTCTTGGGGTATAGTGACATATGTTGTACCATCTACGAATTTTATTTGTAAATGAAATCTGCCTTCCATTTGGAAAAATATACTTATGTCGTGAATTTCAATACAATAGCAATGCTATTAGTGTCATATTGTATCAAAATATGTACAATAAAACATGTATCTGAAGCATAATAATTATATAGCAATTCAATATATATTGCAGCAATAAATTTTTGTATA
>NW_012039593.1:0-400 GCF_000956235.1 Wasmannia auropunctata
CAGATTCTGTCGACAGAATATAAGCAGAATGCGACCTCAAATGAGTTCATGCTGCTAACATTTTCTGATCTAATCTGTTGCCGGTCTGTCGACATTTTGCTAGCATTTTGCTGATTGGGAGTGGGAATTTTTTATTGAATAACATTTATGATCCAATTTCATGGATACTTTTTTGGAATTTAATTAAATTGAAAAAAACTACATTTTCTATCTAGAATTTTGAATTAATCATTATTCACAATTTCCTTTTTAAAATTGAATTTTTTTGGATTGAATGGTATAGAAAATGTGCTTATGCAATTCCTATAAATGAATACAAAGGCATTGGGCATTGAAACGGATTCAGATTTTTAGAAGTACGCATTCGTGAACGTCGAAATGAATTTTTTTTCAATTTATT
>NW_012039594.1:0-322 GCF_000956235.1 Wasmannia auropunctata
GTTGTCGGGCGGATCGCGTTAGTGAAGTTTTGTTGTTCGTGTAATTGTGTGTTCGCGAGTCGAGTCCGTATCTCGCGCCGTCCGCCCGGCAGAGGTTACGCGAATTTAAGTAGTTGCCGTTGCGCTCGCCTTGCCACAGCCAAGTCATTTGTGCGTCATTTGCGTGTCATTTTGTGTTCTTTGTGCGTTGCGAATTTATCTGAGTCATTGCGTGTTAGCGTGCCGAGAGTTCGGCAGAGTCGAGAATATCGGATACCACGTGGCGTAGAATCCGCCATTACGCCGCACGTGGCGTACCTCCCGCGTGTCGCGACTTTACATG
>NW_012039595.1:0-421 GCF_000956235.1 Wasmannia auropunctata
GATCCCGTGACGTCTCGCAACCTGCGTGCTGCCGGAAGGACCGTCGAGCGACACTTGTGCTGTGGTCGTTAGCAGGGAAGGACGCAGGATCCCGAGTAGCTGCCGATTGACGGAGCCCGAATTAGAGAACTTAGCTGCCGCTCTTGGTGAGACGAACGTCGTCAAAGTATATCGTCGGCCGCCGGTTTTGTTGTCGGGCGGATCGCGTTAGTGAAGTTTTGTTGTTCGTGTAATTGTGTGTTCGCGAGTCGAGTCCGTATCTCGCGCCGTCCGCCCGGCAGAGGTTACGCGAATTTAAGTAGTTGCCGTTGCGCTCGCCTTGCCACAGCCAAGTCATTTGTGCGTCATTTGCGTGTCATTTTGTGTTCTTTGTGCGTTGCGAATTTATCTGAGTCATTGCGTGTTAGCGTGCCGAGAGTTC
>NW_012039596.1:0-300 GCF_000956235.1 Wasmannia auropunctata
CGAGAAATTTTTATTGCAGAAATCGAAAAATATAAAAAATTGTCCTAGGGAAAATTAGTCATATTTATTTTCAGATTTTTCGATTTTTGGTTCAGAAAAATTTTTGTAAAATTTTTATTGCAGAAATCGAAAAATATAAAAAATTGTCCAAGGGAAAATTAGTCATATTTATTTTTCAGATTTTTCGATTTTTGGTTCAGAAAAATTTTCGTAAAATTTTTATTGCAGAAATCGAAAAATATAAAAAATTGTCCGAGGGAAAAATAGTCATATTTATTTTTCAGAAGATCGGAAGAGCAC
>NW_012039597.1:0-684 GCF_000956235.1 Wasmannia auropunctata
ACAAATTGTGGTGAAGAATATGATTTTAACACATGCCCCAATACAGTCGTCACATGTGTTAATTGTAGAGGCAGCCACCATTTTTTGAGTTTTGAATGCCCGGTATACTATAAATTTAAGATCATTAATTCAGTCATGGCACACTGTAACGTTAATCAATTTAAAACAAAAAGACTAATATCGAGGTTTAATATTGACGATTTAAACAGTATTCCGACTACATTTAGGAGCTACACTTACCTAGCCTAGAAAATGAACTTATTTCAATCAGATTCCAGTGCGCACGAACTTGAAAGTATCTCTAAACCACCAACAGTTATTCATGGCCATAAACTTAAGCGGAAATCCCGTCCTCGATCACTCTTTAGAAATCCCAATAATAACCGACACGTTGATCAAGAATCGGTATAATCAGGGAGCTTCATTGACCATACCCTAATTCCATTATCACGAGAGATTAGCAACTCCGATATAAAAGTAACGAACCGGATAAATTCAGATCCAAAGAATCAATAATTCCGGATAGAGACCCTCGCCTCTCTTCCGAGATCTTGGTGAGATCTATATTAAATCGCTCTACTAGACTTCTATCTGTCTCTTCACCTAATTTAAACATTAAACCATATAGTTCAAACTCAAATCCAACCATCTTAGATATTAAAAATATTCTAAACTCATTTAATT
>NW_012039598.1:0-374 GCF_000956235.1 Wasmannia auropunctata
TTTTAATAATATTAATAATAATTAATAATATTTGTTACTTTTTTGTTAATAACTTTTTAACGAATAACGAGCGACGGCTAAAATCTCTTGATAGTCACTCAGGGTCATGACCTTGACAACATATATGAAGGTCAAGGTCATTGGGGCTGGGTCCGTTGTTATCAATATTTACCCATTCCTCAGGTTTTTGTCACGGAAAAACAGTGTGCACAAACTGTGGTGAAGAACATGATTTTAACACATGCCCCAATACAGTCGTCACATGTGTTAATTGTAGAGGCAGCCACCATTCTTTGGGTTTTGAATGCCCGGTATACTATAAATTTAAGATCATTAATTCAGTCATGGCACACTGTAACGTTAATCAATTTAAA
>NW_012039599.1:0-856 GCF_000956235.1 Wasmannia auropunctata
TACAAGGCGAGACTTGTAAGAGGATTTAGTCAACGAGAAGGTATTGACTATGGTGAAACGTTTAGTCCAGTTGCCAGATTTGACACAATTCGTACAGTGTTAAGTGTCGCGACTAACGAAAAATTAGAATTGGGTCAATTTAACGTGAAGACTGCCTTTTTGAATTGCTTGATCGAAGAGGATATCTATATGAATCAACCTGAAGGCTACGGAGATGGAACTGATCGTGTGTGTAAACTTCACAGAAGTTTATACGGATTAAAGCAGTCTCTCAGATGTTGGAACTCTCGATTCAGGGACGTCATGATTAATCTTAAACTTCAGCAAAGTACGGCAGATCCCTGCTTATTTTATAAGATATCTGGTGGTGAAAAACTAATTGTTGTTCTGTATGTCGACGACGGATTAATGGCTCCAACGAGTAAAGTCAGTATCAACAAGTTACTTAGTAATCTGGAAGAAAAATTTAAAATAACTATAGAACCACTTGGATCCTTTTTGAGCATCTTAATTAATCGTCAACATGATGGCGCGATTTTCATAAATCAAAAGGTGTATGCTGAATCAATTCTTCAGAGGTTCAACATGGAAAATACAAATCCCGTTTCCACACCGATAGAAAGGTGCCAATTGACAGAGGAAGCTGACTGTGAAGTAATAAATGTTCCGTACAGAGAGGCTGTAGGATATGCCTGATGTTCTTGGCAATTGCAACTCGATCGGATATTGCCTACGCGGTGAGTTATGCATCACAATTTCTGGAGGAACCGAAACGGAATCATTGGGCGATAATTAAGCAAATCTTCAAGTACATCAGAAGCACAAAGAGTCTAGGAATTTACTACAAAGTTGCTGA
>NW_012039600.1:0-343 GCF_000956235.1 Wasmannia auropunctata
AATTTAACCGAGTATACGTAAATTGTGGAAAAATCTCCTACGACTGTGAACTTTTTAGTAACATTCGGACATTTAACACCGAATTGTGAAAGATTGTTGCACAGGTTCGTATTTTGTGAGAAATAAAGATAGTTTAACATAGATTTGTGATAAATAATAGGAATTTGTGGATTTTAACGTCATTTTCGATAAAATTTCGAGATTTAGAGTAGAGTTTCGATATTTGTGGCAAATTAAGCCTGATTTTCATAGTTTTAAAGAAATTTAATAGTATTTCCACATTTTGAGTAAATTTAAAGAATTTTGAAGAATATTAAAGAATTTTTATAAAGTTTTAACAACA
>NW_012039601.1:0-338 GCF_000956235.1 Wasmannia auropunctata
TTGTTTATCGACACCCTATGATACATCATTCCTACATGATAACTTCATCTCTAATGATACAACAAAGGAGATAGAAGACTCACTAAAGTGAGAGGGTAATATACACTATAAACGAAGATAGATTCGCGCGAGATAAAGTGAGATAGTTAAATACTTGTGGAGAATTAATAATTTTATACCAAGTTATGGTGAATTGAGATAGAATTGTGAGGATTTAGCCGAGTATACGTAAATTGTGGAAGAATCTCCTACGACTGTGAACTTTTTAGTAACATTCGGACATTTAACACCGAATTGTGAAAGATTGTTGCACAGGTTCGTATTTTGTGAGAAATAAA
>NW_012039602.1:0-1336 GCF_000956235.1 Wasmannia auropunctata
TAGGTATAGGAGTTAGGTAGGAGTTGTGTAGTAGAGTATGGGATAGAGAAGATTAGCCAGAAGATTGGAGAGAGGAGATAGTAGTACGATTGTTGGAAAAGGGGACAAGAGAGGTGCAAAATTATAGGGGGGATGACAGTGATGCCGTCTGTGTACAAAAAATACATAGCAGTTTTAGAAGATAGATTAAAGGAGGAAGTTGAGAGAAAGGGTATAATTCCGCCGAATCAAACGGCGTTCAGAAAAGGGATGGGTACGATTGATAACATCAATGTATTAAACTACTTAATAAACAGACAGGTGGAAGAAAAGAGGGAAATTTGTAGCTCTATTTGTAAACTTGCAAGACGCATTAGATTCGGTGGACAGAAGGATGCTAATAGAGGCTATGAGGGAGAGAGAGATTTACAGAGAGAGTGGAGGAGACGAGGAATAGGGTGAAAATAGGGTAGGAGGAGGTACGAAAAGGATTTTGGACAGCGAGGGAAAGACAACGGTGTCCTTTAAACCCGCTATGGTTTAATCTTGTAATAGCAGATTTGGAAGAGGAAATGGAAAAGAAGGGAGTATGAGGAGTATAATGATTGAAAGGTTGGAAAGATACATAGATCGGAGATAGTTAGAATTAAATGTGAAAATGAAGATGATTAGGTTTAAAGGGGAAAAGTAATGATACATTTTGGAAGAAGAAATGGAAAAGAAGGGAGTATGAGGAGTATAATGATTGAAAGGTTGGTAAGATACATGGATGGGAGATGGTTAGAATTAAATGTGAAAATGAAAATGATCAGGTTCAAAGGGGAAAAGCAAGATTGAGTAGTGCAAGTTGATGGTGGAAAGGTAGGAAAATAAAGTAAGTAGAATTTAAATATCTGAGATACATGATGCAAAAAATGGAAGGCAGGAGACACACGTGAGGGAGAGGGTAGCGAAAGCAATAAGTATAACGGAACAAGTGCGGGGGATTGGTAAAGAGAAATCTGGAAAAGACTGGAAAAAAAAGATTTGACTGTTAGACAGGTTGATATGGTCAGTATTAAGCTATGGAGTGGAGATATATGGATGAAAGGAAAAAGAGGAGGTAGAGAGGTTACATGGAAGATACATGAGAAGAATGCTAGGAGTAGAAGGGACGATACCAGGGTATTTAGTGACGGAGAAGATACAGAGGGAATTAATGAGGAATAGGTGCAAGTGGAAGGGCGGGGATTCGAGAGGAGATTGGAGGAAGTTAGGGGAAGGGTAATTGCACAGACGTGCTTAAGAGATGTGAAAGAAAGACCAGAAAGGGAAAGGAAACTTATATCAGGTTAGGAAACAGAATGAAGTCAGTTCT
>NW_012039603.1:0-395 GCF_000956235.1 Wasmannia auropunctata
CGGGATAAAACCCGCCGTCCAGCGGACCACTGCGGAGTTCACTTCTAAGCATTAACGCATAACGTTACGCTGTCGGCACGCGCAGTGATCAACTTGTAAGTAGCACGTAAAATATAGTCATTGTGTTAAACGATATAACTGTGCATCACTTCAACATCCGCCACTACGAGTCCTTTCCATGGTGTAACAAATCACATGCATTTTGTTGCTCTTTTATTTTATTTGTTAAATCATTAAACATTTTAAATCCATTATGTCACAACATTTTTTGCTCCTCCCTACTTCTACACTTATCTATAATATATATATATATATACACTCGACAGCAAAATTAAAGCATCACCCATTCTGATCACTAAAAATAGGCAAATTTCAAGAGAGTGTAACTTCGTCAA
>NW_012039604.1:0-411 GCF_000956235.1 Wasmannia auropunctata
CATTTTGTTATATATGCGTGGTCAATTTATGAAAGTGCGAGATGTAAAATTTGTATTGGAGACATGTAACGTTCTCTGTAAAACTACGAACAGCTAGTTAAGGTGTTGTAAGTCTCGCTGTGCCTTACTTACAACGTCACACTTAGTGATAAGCAGGTCACTGTTGCAATCTAATATTGCAACGGTGACCCATAATAATTGAGGACGCCGACGCAGGACTTCGGCAACCTCAATACGCGTCCTCCAAAAACTGCGGCAGTTGCAATTAAGCAACAATTGCAACTGCTGAGCAGTGCAGTGGCCCACTCGAGACGGGATAAAACCCGCCGTCCAGCGGACCACTGCGGAGTTCACTTCTAAGCATTAACGCATAACGTTACGCTGTCGGCACGCGCAGTGATCAACTTGTAA
>NW_012039605.1:0-421 GCF_000956235.1 Wasmannia auropunctata
TATTTTATTTTTTGTTAAACTTTTTTTTGTTAATTTTTTAATCAATTTTAAATTTTTTATACATATCACGACTCTACAAAAAAAATTTCGTTCCTTGTTCTAAAGTTTATTTTATGATTTTCCGGTTAATTGTGCACAAAAACGACAAAAAAATACCTTTTTACCCTGTAAAGTTTTGCTTTTGTGACAGTTATAGTAATAATACTCATTTTCGAGTTTTTATAGGAATTTTAATTAATTCTAATACATTCAAAGATACCGCGATATAAAAGTGGGGTTTTTACATTCACACAGTGCCTCCAGATGGCACTCGAGTGATAAATAACAATCAGGTGTTTTGTACAAGTCTAGAAAAAGTTAAAATGTCGTCGAGAAAGTGTAAATATGATGCTGATGCATTTTATTATATATGCGTGGTCAA
>NW_012039606.1:0-318 GCF_000956235.1 Wasmannia auropunctata
TCTATATACACGAATCGTAGTGATTAATTGTATTTATATTGCATCCTTTGACTTTGTATATATGTGACATACAATGAAAAAATCAAAAAGAGTTACAAATTTCAAAACTATATTAGAGATAATCGAGTTTATTTCTATAAAGCTTATCCAAATTTTTATAATTATTATTAGGTTTACTTACACATATTACTTCCCATACAGCACAAAAAGATTGCTGATATATTGCAGAATAGTTTCATTGAAATATTGCAATATTGCAAATTGGTTGCGAAACATTGCTGCATCATTGTTGTATGATTGCGGCAACATTAAGATGGC
>NW_012039607.1:0-334 GCF_000956235.1 Wasmannia auropunctata
GAAACTAGCGAATAAATTTTCTCTCCTTCTAGCTTGACCCCAAACCTAATCATCGATCAGACCAAATATTTTTTCTAGTTTTAACCTTACTAATATGATTCTAATTCCATCCTTTTTCTCCGCCAACACCATGTCATCCGCATATAACAGCGAATAAACTTTCTCGTACATCCAATATCGCGATATATTTCTTATGAACGAATACAAGGTTGAGCGTATTTTCTACGCACTTTTAATGCACACTCTTTTGTCTCTTTGTTAACTCTAGTTACTAGCTTTCTTGCCAACCAGACAAATATAAAACCATAAAATAAAATACATGAAAACAGTTTCG
>NW_012039608.1:0-2317 GCF_000956235.1 Wasmannia auropunctata
TGTAAAATGCTGTTTGGATCATTCTGTTACGATCATTTTTGACGAAGTTACACTCTTTTGTAATTTGCCTATTTTTAGCGATCAGAATAGATGATCCTTTAATTTTGGGGAGGAGTGTATAAATGTCCGAAAGCACATTTTGCGCATGTCGACACATATTATATACATTAGATATATTCTGATTACATACTGAGTGCATACATTTTCATTGTGCTCACATATATAACACGTGACCAACGCACCATATGTTTCATTGACATGCGCAATATATATTTCTGGACACTTTGAGAAAGAGAAACTTATACTAAAAAGTACGTTTCTCTCTCCAACTTCCTACGGACGCTGCTTCTTAAAAGAAACTATAGCTCATTGCCGATTTATACTTATAAAGTCTATGGGTGCTTCTCATTTAGTGACACAATCCGACACAAGTTTTGTTTTCGTTACATATTAAATGCTAAGAAAGATAAATGACATTTGTGTCGACTTACATATGTCACTAAATGGAAAGCACTCTATGATTTCTTTACCTCTTTTACTGTCGCATGCTCGGCGGTTCCCACAATCCTCACTACACATATGTTATCCAAGACCTCATTCATGTGTGTGACATTTGTGAGGTCTGACAAAGTGGCAATCTGTTCGTTTGTTAGCAAACTGGACGTGTGATAATACTGAAAATCACGTAATAATAATGACACTTGTTAAAAGTGGTATCAGAGTCGCGGTAGAACGTAACAATGAACTAAAAAAAGAAAGAGAGAGAATGATGAAATGATCGAAAAAAATAATGAGATCTTCTTTCTCCGCGAAGAATATGGGCGTGCAACGAAGGAATTAGGTACAGCGTTTGTTTATGCCTTCATGTATAACATACTTTTTCCTTCGTGAAGTGTCTCTTGCTTAGGCCATCTCGCTCGGCTGCGTGCAGTGATACGATGATGCTCAGAAAGAAGATGCAAAGTGCAAACATATCCATGCTCCGTGGCAGTCCATTGAGCGCAACGCAATGGTGAAAAGGACGACAGCTCCGTTCCTCGCGACTAAGCTTTCTGTACTTTCCATCTTTCCTCTCTTGCACTGTTTTATACTCTCATGTACGCACCTGTTACGTCGAGAAGAGGTAATATTGTGAAAATCGTTCTTGAAAGTGAATGTCAATAAAATATTGGTTGCTGAGAGAACAGATATGGCTGCTAACATCTCCCTGCGTTTGACGGTAGAAGTAGGGTAACTGTCCCAATTATTGCCGCTTTTTCCAATTGTAATAATTAAATATTAGAATAAAAAATATGAGAGTGAAATTTATGTATTAAAAATATTTTAGTATTAAACTAAGACTGTCATATAAGCATAAGCACAACCATATAAAATATTCGATAAGTTTTGTATTTATAAAATATGTATTTTATATTTTATAAAATAATTTAAAGAGTAAGGGATATGTCACTGAGCATGTAGAATTCATCCTCTTCTTAATATAAGTGAAACAGTACTACATGTTTTGAAAGTGCAAGTCATTGTGGTATTTTCACTTTTTTATTAACTAAAGCAATTATATGATAATGCTTAAATAACATTTCAATAAAATAAACATAAAAAGATGATGGGTTACTTTTTTAATATAATTTATTGCAATGATAGTATTAGAGATAATCATTCAAGGTTTGCCTGTATTATGTCGACAGTATAAATATGTCTTGTTATACGTGAATATACGCTATGTACGCGTCAATTACTGCTAATTTTTAAGAAGCGGTAAGTATTTTTAATGTAGGTAATGTGTACACGAACATTAAATAAAGAGGCAATACTTTATTAGGTAGCCGTACGGCAGTAATTGGAGAGGGGGGAGGGCAGTATTTAGAATTGACTGGCACTAATATGTACAATACCTTATATATTATTTGTTTTATTATATTTAAATAATTAATTAATTCAAGTTTGTTGCTTTTAGTTTATGTATATTAAAGTTTTTATTTAAATAATAAAAAATAATATCTATTACGTATTTAAAAAGCTTCAAAATAAGCATATTAATTGTCATTATGTGCTTAGAGTGGCAGTAATTGAGACAGTTACCCTAGTTTGAGCTGCACTGCCGACAGTGTCGAAAATTTTGCTGAACAGTATTTTCTAACATTGAAACGCTGGATGTAACGATTTGTACTTGACGCGAAGTATCTGTTGCTTGCGAACGACATGTTAAAACAATATCAGGAATAATAAGAATAATCAATGCAATAACGGAATAATTGCTGAATGACTTTTGAATATTTAATTTCCATATTTTCTTCCATAATAAATTCTAATTATT
>NW_012039608.1:8002-8457 GCF_000956235.1 Wasmannia auropunctata
TTATATTTTGTAAAAATTATGAAAATGATCTCGCAAATTATCATGATTACCGTATAATATTAATTATTATTGTAATTTGTAATTGTAGAGAGCGTTAGAATTAAAATCTGGTGATGCAACGTTACTTTATATGCGTGTATGCTTAAAATGAGACAAAATTTTTACAATTTTAATTACTCGATTCGCTACTCTGCTAAAAGATTATTTTTAGTAAAATTCTTAAAGTAGTAGAATGTATAATGTGCTTTACTCATCTCTACATCTTTATGTATCTTATAGGATTAATATCGTACAATAATCATGATAATTTGCGATATCATTTTCATATTTTTTACAAAATATATCTCAATATTTGAATTGCAAATTAATATCCATATTATTTATCAAATATCTTACCTCCATATGTCTTTTTATATTTGTATATATGTGCTACATAAATGATAAAATGAAGACTA
>NW_012039609.1:0-961 GCF_000956235.1 Wasmannia auropunctata
GGTGAAAAAAAATCGCACAATGCTCATCGATTACGCAAATTAAAGGTAAAGATTCACGATTTCGAATGCTGTAAATCGCATTTGTATGCGAATTTTATTTTACTTTCTGGAACCTTGTAAAAAAGATCTGTCAAATATCAAAATTCTCCAAAATTTGAAAAATTCCATCATCCGAATTAAAAATCGCACATAAATGAGTTTAGAGTTTTTGAAAGCTTGAATCTTTAGCTTTAATTTAAGCACTTGATCAGCATTGTGTGATTTTTTTTCACTGAGTTACTCAACATTGAAGCATAAGGCTCATTTTTACTTCAATGTAGAGTACGTAACTCGGTGAAAAAAGAATCGCACAATGCTGTTCGAGTGCTTAAATTAAAGTTAAAGATTAACGCTTTCGAAATCTGTAAACTTCATTTATGTGCGATTTTTAATTCGGATGATGGAATCTTTCAAATTTTGGAGAGAATTTTGATATTTGACAGACCTTTTTTACGAACTTTGCTAAATTTCAGAAAGTAAAATAAAATTTGCATATAAATGTGACTTACAGTGTTCGAAAGCGTGAATCTTTACCTTTAATTTGCGTATTCGATGAGCATTGTGCGATTTTTTTTTACCGAGTTATTCAACATTGAAGTGAAAAAAACCATTTTTGCTTCTATATTGAATAACTCGGTGAAAAAAAATCGCACAATGCTGATCAAGCAAATTAAAAGTAAAGATTCACCCTTTCAAACGCTGTAAGTCGCACTTGTATGCAATTTTTATTGCACTCCATGGAACTTCGCAAACTTAGTAGAAAATTTTTAGATTTGATGCATCTCCATTTGCATTCGTGCAGCTTTGTAAAGAATCAGTAAGTTATTTAATGAATTATGGATTTCGAAAGTAGAGACTTCAAGCTGTAAAATGCTGTTTGGATCATTCTGTTCGATCATTTTTGACGAAGTTACACTCTTTT
>NW_012039610.1:0-977 GCF_000956235.1 Wasmannia auropunctata
AGATGTGTATAAGAGACAGCTATTTACCCATAGGGTGGGGCAAATAGTGATAAATGAAAGTTTCAGTTTTTATGAAAATCTAGCCTGTATACATGACTTATGGAAACCTTAATTAAGTTTTTTGTATATTTGAAAGTCGATAGTACTCTTTTAGTGAAAAATCATATCTTGTAAAGTTGAAATTAGCTTGTTCGAGAGAAAGGAAAAAATCCGTCACTATTTGTCCCCCTTCTCTTACAACTAACCTGGGTCATCAGAATCTCACCGAGGATGCAATATAAGCATATATTTAAAAATATATTGAAAATGGCGGACATAAAATATATTAAGTGAGTGAATGACATATCATTTCCATCATCAAATAGCTAATTAATTTATGGAAAATAAATGTAAAATAAACATAAATTCTTAAATAACATTAATTTAAATTTTTATAACAGTATTTCATGTAAATATAGTAATTCTTTATTACAAGTTGTTATCTAAACTATTATATACATACTCACACTAATCATTCGAAATCCATAAAATGCGAAGAGGAGTGTAAAATATATAAATAAGGAAAGAAGTATTATATTATATGTATCTTCAATAACATCAATAGCTCTGTATAAAAGATATTTAATGTACTAAATATATTTTAACATATATATTTACTTGGATTTTATTTTGTATATTCTCATATAAGTAACACACCTGAGCAAACGGATATGTTTTGCTATGCAACATTTCAGTACTTCGTCATAATTTTTATATTTGTCTAAATGTGCCAAACGATTCTCGAGAATGTCTAATTGGCCGCATATATGAAAAACCAATAGACTAAGAAAATTATCTATTCCAGCGTAGGCCATCATGGCAATTAGTATGCAGATGATTTGACTAACAAATGTCAGTTCATATTGCGGGCTTTTTGTTATATCATAAATATAATGAGTTTGTAAAGGCATTGGTCTTCCTGGATCCGTAATGTTGGG
>NW_012039611.1:0-381 GCF_000956235.1 Wasmannia auropunctata
TTTATAACATCTTTATACTTTAAAATTGCTGTTTTTATTTTCTTGGGATCAACTTTTCCTGGCCTACCGCGCACTGGATTCATAATGAAAACTAGAGGTGGCACAGTTCCCTCTGACGAATGTTAGAGACTAACTTGAAAAATCCAAATATCGAAGCCTTATATACTTTTCGGCTTTCTTTATATCATACACGGTGGTTTACTTCAAAATCGCGGTATTGATCAAAAAATCGCACACGTCGGTTAAAAACAATATTCACGGTTGAAAATAATACTCGCGGTCTATTTGATCGCACTAGCGCGAGCTGTGCGGCTCTCCCTTTGTTGTTAGATATAAGAGCCGAAAATTTGTCGTCGGCAAGATTGTTTATATGAATGCGGC
>NW_012039612.1:0-504 GCF_000956235.1 Wasmannia auropunctata
TCTAAATGTAATTTCACACTTCATAATAGCTTTAAAACAATTGTGAGATACTTCTATAAGAGCATTAGGAGTATAGTTTTTAAGATGCACTACTAAATTAAATGGATAGGATTCATTTTCATGCCAGATGACAGAATTAAAACATGTATTGCAATTTTTGTAATTTTTTTTCACACTTCTTAATATAGCTCCAGCCATATCATAAATGACAAGTCATTTCCATTCATCAAAGATACACAAATCGTCATCTGTTAACCGGAGGAACGTTAGACCTGCCATTTCAATAACTTCGTTTTGTATCTCTGTTTGTCTTTCAATCTCTGCGTTTTTTTTTTTGAATGTGTAAGGAAATCGCCCATCATGTATCCTTTGTCAGTCTCATAACTAGAACCCTTTACTGCACTACAAAACTGAGCAATTGTGATTACCTTCAAATTCTGTTTGAAGGCAATTACATTGGGAACAGGCTGAGCTAATCTTATGCATGAGAAAAGATTTTCTAAA
>NW_012039613.1:0-746 GCF_000956235.1 Wasmannia auropunctata
CTATATGTATCACAATTAAATATCTATACTACTACATGTAACTTAATTATACTGTATGTATCACATTTAAGATCACAATGTAAACACATTAAATCATAAACAAATAAACTTTTTACGAAAACAATAACATAGCTTTCTTTTGATCTATAACAAAATAAACTAAAAAATTTTTACTCTTTGGCATTACATCACAACTTAATTTTTTTGTAATTCAAACTGCTCTCACAACTATTAAGTTTCAAAACATTTGAAACAGATATAACATATCAAAATAAAATTTTCTTATTTCAATAAAAGAGAAAACTGTTGTGAGAAAAAGTGACATACATGTGTATTACATTATGGCGCAATCGTTGTCTCTTGAAATATAGAAGACTTTAACAGATTATCTTTTCTTTACTTCTTTATTTTTTACCGATTCTCTCATGGCAGCACTTTTACTGTTAAGTCTTGGTTGCTTAGAAAATGAAAGAGCAATTTCCTCTCTTCGTTTTAAACCATATAATTTACTTCTCTTTTCTGATTTCAATTCTGATAAAACGGCTTAATATATTCTTTGTAATATTATGGCAATCAGGAATGTCACTTTCTTCCCAAACATATAGCATTCCTTCGACGAAACAATGTACAACGTTAATGTTCTTTGCATTCAGTAAAGCAGATCTCATATTTCTAAACGTAATTTCACACTTCATAATAGCTTTAAAACAATTATGAGATACTTCTATAAGAGCATTAGGAGTATA
>NW_012039614.1:0-321 GCF_000956235.1 Wasmannia auropunctata
CCAAGGTAACACCGAATATTGATGGTCACACCCAACTGACACTCAACATTGATGCTCAACGCTTAACCGACTCCCAATGTTGACGATCAACACTCAATATACACTCAATATTGACGGCGAACACTCAATTTTGATGGTAAACGCCCAAATTTGAGTGTTAACACCAAAAAATGAGGGTTTTTTTTCGTAAGGGCTATATGTAGCTTAATTGCTATATGTATCACAATTAAATATCTATACTACTACATGTAACTTAATTATACTGTATGTATCACATTTAAGATCACAATGTAAACACATTAAATCATAAACAAATAAACT
>NW_012039615.1:0-1066 GCF_000956235.1 Wasmannia auropunctata
TTAGATACAGATGACAACACATATGAAATCGAAGCATTAAAATCATGGGCTATCGAAAAAAACATCAATTCTTTATCTGTAGACAAATTATTAAGAATTTTACGAAAAAGACTTATTCCAGAATTACCAAAAAGTGCCAAAACTTTTTTAGGTACAATATCAGCCGATTATCAAATCATTGAAATGAAAGATTATTCCACTGATATCGCGGGCGAATTTGTTTATATGGGTATATCAGGTGGCCTTGAATCTTGTATTACTAATGTTCATAAAGGAAATATTGAATTAATCATCAACATTGATGGACTTCCTTTAACACGATCTTCGGGAAAATGTTTTTGGCCTATTTTATGTAAGATACATTATATACCTGATATTTACAAACCCTTTATAGTAGCTATTTATTGCGGTAATAGCAAGCCCAAAGACTTATCACAATATCTAAAACAGTTTATAGCAGAATTAAATTATTTGCAAAAACATGGTATAAGTCTTTTTCAAAAAACTTTTTTAAAAAACAATTTATTGTTAAATTAAAATGTATTGTTGCGGATACTCCAGCAAGATCTTATCTTAAATGCACTAAAGGTCATGGTGGATATAATTCATGCGAAAGATGCACTATACATGGAGTTCGGCATGTTATTGAGAAATCTTCAAAAGTAATATATCCAGGTATTAATTATAGCAAGGACGAATGAATCATTTCGAAATAAAGATGATCCTGAACATCACATGGGAGAATCTCCTTTAGAAAATATCAAATCAGCAATAGATATGACGACTACTTTTATTCTCGATTACATCCCATACAGAACATAATATCTATTAGATATCTATTCGATATCCTCATATCCATGATAGGATATCCATAAATCTCTAATAAATAGCTAGTAGACATCCTCTATACATCCAAATGTCCGCAATACGACATCTCAGAAATATCCATAAGATATCTAAGCCAATCGATTACATATTTATATACCCAAATAACACAAAAATGATTAAAAATAATGATTAAGTAAATGTTTATGAAATCAAAATAAAAACCATTATAAAACATTTA
>NW_012039616.1:0-912 GCF_000956235.1 Wasmannia auropunctata
TAGAACGCAGGAAGTCTTAAATCTACTATTTAATTAAATTATTGCACCTGATATCGCTCGTCGCTTCCGGCGGCTAACTTTGACATTTTCCACGAAAGAAAAGAATCGTGGAGTCCTCAGGACGTAACAGTACCTTCTGCTTGAATTGAATTATTGACAGAAGAAATGTTTAGTTTATTTTTCGGTAATTTTTCTATTTTTTGAAGTTTTGGTAACTTCTGAGTAACAGCTTTGTCCTTTCTTTTTTTGGCCTTTCTTTTTATTCGGATGTATTTTTTTTGTTTTTATTTGAGCTGGATGTATTTTCAGAACCTTAAATATAATAAACAAACGTAAAAAATATTTCATACTGTACTAATTATTAGAACATCTTTTTATTAATTTTATTTTGCAAGTACTTGAATCAGAAGATGATGATGAATTTTTCTCTTTAGACAGCATTTCTTCAACATTTACACGATTACTCTTCAAACTTTCTATTGCTTTTAAAGCTTTCTCCATCCCTCGTGATTCAGAGGGATTCTGTATATGGCTGGACCTCGAGAATTTTTAATTTCCGCATTCCTTCTTTATATGAACCTACAAATAAATATTTCCTTTATGATTAAAACACTAAAAAGTATAGATCCAAATCAATTCTTTCCATTAAATTATTTTAAATTATGTTTTTGTTCTCGATTATTCGCGACGGCCGCGTTTCCTCGGCGCCTAATCGGACTGTATATTACGCACGTGAATTTAAAAAATAGTTTTAAACTATGACATATTAAGACAATATTATATTTTGCAATTACTTACTCGCATCACCTTTCAAATCCACGGGAAATTGTGACCAACCTTTAGGCGGTGGTGCTCGAGCTTTTATTAAATCTTGAATTAATTTAAAATCTTCTTTTAAATATGGTGGAGCCA
>NW_012039617.1:0-359 GCF_000956235.1 Wasmannia auropunctata
ATTTACATCAATTGTATCTGATTTTTAAAATGTTGATAGCATGCACAAAACAAGATGTAACCTGTTCATTTTTTGTCTATTTCACACATTTCTTATTTACTTCATATTTTTGTAACTATATGTTGCTTCTATTAAGTGGAACTATAATATATTGAAGAGGATCTCCCTTGCTTTTTTTCTTGTGAGTGCTTTTCCGAAAGTGTGCATGCGCACTTTCGAAAAAGCACTCACAAGAGCAAAAAATAGATATATATGATTTCTTTTCTCACTTGCATCGGACGCTTTTTGATTCTCCATTCCACTTCCATTTATATGTTCTAAGATTTTAATCTCTCATACAGTAATCCCTTCTCCTATAG
>NW_012039618.1:0-495 GCF_000956235.1 Wasmannia auropunctata
ACAACACGGAGTATAATGAATTGATTTTGACGAATTAACTCTTCGACTGAAGAGGAAGTTCGCGATTTATCGAATCCGCGACGGCGGATCCACGATAACTAGCGCGAGACAAGGCCCTCGATAAAGGCGTATCGAGCGACCGAAAAAACTGCTTGACCGTATGCGAGACTATGTGGCGGCAAAGTGAGTGCGGGCGATTCCCGCTTTTCCAACGTAGGCCGAGCTCTCCCTCTCGAAGACTCGAATTTGTGGCGTGACCGAAGGGCACTTCCTGTTTGTCCGAGTTGTTTGCTCGAGTTGTTTGTTCGAGCCTTCGAGAAGGAATTCGGTGGAATTTTTAACGCAGCTGATTGTTTTTCGGCAATCAGCCGCTTTTCGCAACGGGGCAGCGCTATCGGTCACGCGGAGGGCAAGCGTCGACCGAGGGCTGACGCACCGCCGCGGCCGCGGGGCAGGTCCGATCACGTAAAAAGGCACATGCTCGAGCCCGCCCCG
>NW_012039619.1:0-1064 GCF_000956235.1 Wasmannia auropunctata
CTACTGAGGAGATCCCAAACTTTCTTTATGTCAATATTTCAAATCCCTCCCCTTCCAATTTCAGAAACGCCAAACCGAGAAAGTTTCGCTGGGGTCTCGGGGATCCCAGTGTGTATATCTAGGGTTAACGTTTATATAATTCTTTTTGTAAATATAACGCCTATACAAATGTACGTCTAACTTACGAAATATTAACGCACCTTGCAAGTGCTATTTACGATGGTCGGCAATAGTTCGAAAGGCATGTGGCTCTTAATGAAACGCGGTGAAGGCTGATTCCGCACAAATTCAGCAGTATTTTTGTCCATATTAATTCTACCAGGAACATCTTCCCCTGCGATATGTTCGTCTAACATTACTCCTAAACTATAACGGAAGAAAATATATGTATACTATTCTTCTAAAGTGTCTTTTAATTTAGAAAGTTTAACAATTTTGTTCTGTAATCGTTATTTTATGTAAGAGGGGAAATAGAAAGATAATTCAGCTTTTCTATATTTTTTATTAAATGTGGATTCTAATCCGAGGAAATTTCTTATGCATTCTAGATAAAAGTATAAACAATAAAATAAAAACATGTGGAAATTCAAATTTAGTTGTAATTAAATTTCTACAGTTATTATGTACGATATATCATATATGAATTAATATACACAGTACGGTCCATAAGTTTCCGGACTGATTTTTTTGCAGCCTTCCCATTGACGCCATTTATTGAACGACTGTTGAACTACGTAGTGTGAACCCGTTAGAACAGTAGCCATGTTGAGTGGCATCATTTTAGCCGCAGCTGTTGAAGAGTGCGGACGCTGATATAACCTGGTGTTGTATATGTGTGTCTGTCAGACTCGGGAGATGGACGAGAAGAAGAAACAATGGGTACTCTCTAAATTTCCTGGAATGAATTTCCACTCTTTTGGAATAAATCTCACTCCAAAAGGGTAAAAATACTACACTCAAGTAGCCGAGTAGTATTTTCAATCTTTTGGAGTGAGATTTACTCCAAAAAATGTAGAAAGTAGCAATTAAATTTTGAATGCCTTCTGAATCAGTTCAAATGTCTT
>NW_012039620.1:0-566 GCF_000956235.1 Wasmannia auropunctata
ATGCGAAAAAATCTCGATTTAGCACCTTTTTTCAAAAAATTATATCTCTTTTGTTTATAAACCGATTTGAAAAATCCTTGAAAATTCTGAAAGAGCATACTTGAAATAGTAACAAAAAACATTTAGCGATTTAAAATTTTAATTTTTTAACAAAACTGCAAGCAGTTCCGGGTAGAGATCCACTAGATCGGACAACGTCTGACTTTCGTTTTCACAACAATTACATGACAGAGCCAATCGGCTCACCAGAATCTGAGAGTAGGGAGTGATCCCGGAGAACCGATTAGCTTTGCCATGTTGTTATGAAAACGGAAGCCAGACGTCTGATCTCTATCTAGAGGAAGAGGATCTCTAGTCCCGGGGAATCCACGCTCACTTCAACTGTTCATTGCTCGGTTGTTGAGCGACAATTAGAGAGACGTGCGTCAACACGTACGTCTTCCTACTGAGGAGATCCCAAACTTTCTTTATGTCAATATTTCAAATCCCTCCCCTTCCAATTTCAGAAATGCCAAACCGAGAAAGTTTCGCTGGGGTCTCGGGGATCCCAGTGTGTATATCTAGGG
>NW_012039621.1:0-555 GCF_000956235.1 Wasmannia auropunctata
TTGTGACAATATGGATTTTGTTTCTTGAGATTACTTGTCATTAAGATTGCCGATCTTGAGGTAAGTTTTTCTTCTTTCCTTTATTACAACTAATGCTTTCGACGAAATTTACGTTACTTCTCCCAGTGGAGAATATGCTCATTATATCCGAGCCTTACAGCTCGTATATATTTTTACTTCTCCATTGGCAAAGAGGTTCTTACCCCAAGATTGACACCGACTTTGTTTGATCAACCTATATTCATGCTTATGTACTTGAAGATGGCTCGAAAGGAAAGTCGAAACGTCGACGAATATACGAAATTATAAGCACTATTTGTTGAATTATTTTTCATTGCGCACCATTTATCGCGCTGACTCATACACGCCGCATTAACAATACCATCATATTTTTATTTTCCACGAGTCTTACATTGTTTTGAACGCGATTCAGGTTCGTGGGAGAGACGACACGGCACAAAGAAAAGAGAGACTTTGCTGAGGGGACGAAACACGTATATTTAAGAGTTGGAAAAGCGTACAGAAAATTAACAAGTAGTGCACTCCCGCAACTGT
>NW_012039622.1:0-320 GCF_000956235.1 Wasmannia auropunctata
AAAACTTTTTCTATATGATATACCTTAAGTTTTAATAAAGGTACAAACACATATATTTTATATTTGACACTCATACTGTTCGTACCTGTTCAAAACCTGTCTTTTTCTCGGCTCTTTATACTACATATATTGTTCTTTTAAAGAATTTTTGTGACAATATGGATAGTGATTCTTGAGATTACTTGTCATTAAGATTGCCGATCTTGAGGTAAGTTTTTCTTCTTTCCTTTATTACAACTAATGCTTTCGACGAAATTTACGTTACTTCTCCCAGTGGAGAATATGCTCATTATATCCGAGCCTTACAGCTCGTATATATT
>NW_012039623.1:0-1823 GCF_000956235.1 Wasmannia auropunctata
AAGCGTGCGCCAATTAATGGAATTCAATTCGCTCGTCGCAACGCGCTCGACTTGTAAGTGCTCGACTGGCTATTTTTGTACATTTATAGAATAATCATCAACACGTTTAGTGGGACATAACGGAGGGAAACGACAGAAAAGAAATACGTTTTTTTAAGAAGAATTTGCAGATATTGAAGAAAGCAGACTCATTCAAATCGACGATTAAATAAGCGAGGTAGATAGTAGATAATCAAGCATTCTATTTTCTTTGCGTTATTAATTCACGCATCAGCATTGCCTGTAATGTACTGAATATCTTTATCGGTATTAAAACGAAGCAATATTGTGCAGTGTATGTCATAAAATTAGGTCACAGCCGATTCGCATAACATTACATATTTATGCTTTAAACATTAAAAATGTTATAATCGCAAAACGAGTAACGCTTACTTAGCGTTTCATATTACGTGCAGCATTATACCTGTAACAGTAGTGCCAACCCGTCCTCATCGTCACAGTCCCGTCTCTAGCTGGCATGTTCAACAGGTGATCTTTCTATTCACAAAATTAATTAATTAATTAAATTTTTAGGTGCATAACTTTGAGACCTTATGATATTTCTTCTTGATAAATAATAGAAATTCTTCTTCAGAATTATTTTTCTTTTGTTTTTTTCTCTTTCTTCATGTTTATTGTTCAATACTATCATTTTCAGCTCCATCAAATTTTATCTTGAAAATATTTCGCAAAACTTTACAACTTTAAAAACGCAATTTCACGCGCACGATAACAACTAAAAATAAATTTAAAGAGGTAAAAAAAAACTGAGCTATAGTGAGAAACGCTCGAGATAAACAATGCGAGATTAGTTTCTTAAATAATATTTACTTAAGTCACATAAAATAAACGATTAAACTACATGTAGATTGCACGACACGGGTAGCTCAAGTCTCATTGTCAGTATCACTGCATAAGGAAAACATAATAAAAGTCGAGTCAGTAAGTGAAAGTCAAAAGAACATTCAGAGAGTAAAAAATAATAATGTAAAGAAAGTAATAAACAGTAAGAATATTATAATATATAAATTAAAAAATAAATTATGCGAAAACAGTCAACACGGATAAAGTCAAAACGTAAAATGATTAATAAAAAACTTAGATGATTATTTTAAATTTTAACTTTAATCTGTGTTAACCATTTTCGTAGTTTGTGCCTTAATTTGTTACATTACAACAATCAGGCCGTTATTTTTATTCTCTTCATTTTATTTACATAATTATTTTTACTTTTTGACTATTCTTTTGACTTCCTCATACAATTTTTATTACGATTTTACTTATACTCTAGTAGTGAGACTTTAACTTAACCCATGCAGTAATGGCATCCCTCGTGTGATCAATGTACATATTTTGGATACTACACCCTATTTTTGAGACTTCTTCTCATTTCGTATACCCAGTGTAAGGTTAAAATAGTAGAACAATAATCTTATTCTTTTATTTTTAGGTATGCTAAGGATGGCTCAAAACGTGAGCCAAAACGTAATTCAATCTCATTGTTCTAGCTCATTGTTTACTGCGCTTGTCTTCTGTTAGTCTAGTCTTTTCCTTATCCTTTTAAGTTTTGGGATACATTAATTAATTTATCTATCTAAAAATTAAGTCAAATATCACATTAGCAACAACAGCAAATAAACTTTTTAAGACAATAATGTGAAAAACAATTTGTAAATATAATGTAAACATCTTTATATATAAGCTACATCTATACTAATAATAAGAGATTGCTATATATAACAACTATTTCTACTGTATATATCTAAATCATATATATATATATA
>NW_012039624.1:0-396 GCF_000956235.1 Wasmannia auropunctata
TCTCTCTCTCTCTCTCTCTCTCTCTTTCTGTTCAGAGATTCTAGTTCTCAATTAAAACAAAAAAATAGCATTAATCGGAACACGAACATTCAATCGATGATCCTTGAACATAGACTGTCTCGCAGTCATAAATTTTATTGGAAAAACGTCAAAATATTAGATACAGAAAAACTACCAAAACTCTTTTTAAAAAAAGAAAAAGATTACGCCAAGTATATAAAAAAGTATTGTATTTTACATCTTTCTTAAACCTAAATATTATTTTAACAAATAAAAATTGTCCAAAAACAAATATGAGATCATACAAATTGCCAAGTATTTGGTTAGACATAGAAACAAAAATGATTTTTTAATAAACCGCTTAACCATCCAAAAGTATATGCAGTAAAAGTTTAA
>NW_012039625.1:0-374 GCF_000956235.1 Wasmannia auropunctata
AGGTGCCTGGAAGCGTAGAAACGATACCCAGAAAATTAGGACAGCCTTTAGACGTTTTCAATATCTGATTGTAGGGAGCATCAAAGAAAGCTTTTCTTTTGCTTGCGGAACGAATAGCGACAACGCGCATTATATAGAACATCTGAAAAAGTCAGCTAGTACGACACGTGCGGCGTATTAATTTTCTGTATGTAATGTGTAATTTATGCATTATATCTTAGAGCTCTCTCTCTCTCTCTCTCTCTCTCTCTCTCTCTCTCTCTCTCTTTCTGTTCAGAGATTCTAGTTCTCAATTAAAACAAAAAAATAGCATTAATCGGAACACGAACATTCAATCGATGATCCTTGAACATAGACTGTCTCGCAGTCATAAA
>NW_012039626.1:0-1799 GCF_000956235.1 Wasmannia auropunctata
GTAAAGATCCGTAAGATTGTTTAATAGTGAGTTAACTTTTATTTTACATTATAATTGAGAAACGTTCTGTGCCATGACAATTTCAGATGAACACGACGCATGGAGATTATCGATAAGACTTAATATAAACATATTACATCAAAAGAATGTAAAAATCAATATTTAATTTCTTTAGCAAGCTTGTTTTTATCAATGTAATATAGTAAAACGAATAATTACTTGTCAGTTTCTTCTATATTTTGTTTAGATGGCTGGATTCTATAATTACTGAGTTTTGTTGAATTCTGTAGGGGAATGATTGGTCGTAATTCACTTTCTACTGGTAGCACATTTTCATCATATGTCAAAGTGCTTGAGCCAGGTCTGGTAGTAACATTATTAATATTATCACTAAAAGAAAGAAAATGTTATAGAATACCATAAATATTTTAAATAACAAACATGCACGTTACTCAGATCGATTCTTGCACCTGAATTGTCATTTTCATTTCATTCAAATAATATTCATAGGTTCCAAACGGGAAAGAAAATGGATTAAAATTTTTTAATTTATGGATTGAAATGTGGATTTGATTTTCCGTGGAGATAAATGCATTTCTATTTTATTACATTGAAAAAATGGCTGCTTTTTACGAAAGACTTATATTTACAAAAATACAAACTTTTCGTAAAAATAGCTGCCATCTCAAAAAAAATTAATAGTTTAAAAAATTCCTACGTACTTCTATAATCTTTAATATCTATATAATGAAAATCCTTCGTTGTTCAAGATTCCACGATAATCAATTATGTCACTCAGAAATTTTCACAAAATCGGATTGAAGTGATCATTTTTCTTTATTAATGCTCATCATAGTCCATGCACAATTAACGAAATAAAATCGTGCATATAGACTATGAGCAATGTAAAAAGATAATCACTTCTGAGTTTGTGAAAATTTTCGAGGGACAGAACCGATTACCGTGGGTGTTCATCGACGGAAAAAGAGATTACTAAATTTTTAAAAAAGAGATAGTTTCTTATATATTGTTACGCCCGGGGATCGTTTTCTTACACTCTTATGTTCGCGCACTCGTGTTTGCGCAAGTGCACTCGCGAAATCGCGGAATAAATGAATGGAACGCTTATTTGTAAATGAATCTCTTTAATGCAAGCGAACAACGAAATATCGGTAGCAGAGAACAGCACGTCCGAACGTCACGACGGCTCGTCTCTAAATCTAATGGTGTCCGTTTGACAGGCGACAACGCGTCGTCAAGGAAACATCCGACAGCTGGACCGGTTCGCTGGTACATCGAACGACGCGGGCGTAGACACGAGCGTAACAATATATGTATGTACAACGATATCCTCTAAACAGCTTTTAAATAAAATTATCTATTTATCCACAAAAAAATCCCAAACTTAGGTATTATTTTGAGGCCTCAAGGTGGTGTAAACTTAATAATCAAATACTATGTACTTAATATATAGGGAATATAGTAAATTAGAATAAAGTTCTTTAAAGTTAATATTATAATGTATTTAATAAACCCACACGGAACAAAACCTCCATTAGATATCCATCTAGCCTTCATAGCTCCATACAATACTTTGAGTATATAGACATGGAGGGGAAATGTTGACTCAAAAACTGTGTCCAAGATGTGCGCGAGAGAGAAAAGTAGACGAGTAATATTCGTCCATTCTGTGCATTCGACAGACAGAGAGGACGAAGTATCACGTGGTATCGCTCGTATACCTTTCTCTCTCGCACTCCTTGCCACTCTTGGACTCACTTGCGGCCTACAAAGAACAA
>NW_012039627.1:0-532 GCF_000956235.1 Wasmannia auropunctata
ATCATGCTGCTCCTTGCATTCCATTGCAATTAAAGTTGGTCGCAATTTTGATATTATTTCCTTTAATTCTCTTCGTAGCTCACGAATTTGTTGGTCTTCGAAATTTGGACTGTTTACAAACAGGTTTAATAAATAATTATTGTTTTGTGTAGTATAAATTATGTTTGTATGGGGAAATTAATGTTTAATTTTAAACTTTATTTATGTTATCTAATCTAAAAAATTTGAATAATTACTCATTAACTCCGATCTCATGCTGCTCTTCGTAGATTCGTCGAATTCTTGGCATCATTCCACTCAATATTTCATTTAATTCTCTTAGTAGCTGTTCTTCACAGATTTGTTCGTCTTCGATACTTCGACTGTAAAGATCCGTAAGATTGTTTAATAGTGAGTTAACTTTTATTTTACATTATAATTGAGAAACGTTCTGTGCCATGACAATTTCAGATGAACACGACGCATGGAGATTATCGATAAGACTTAATATAAACATATTACATCAAAAGAATGTAAAAATCAATATTTAATT
>NW_012039628.1:0-696 GCF_000956235.1 Wasmannia auropunctata
AAAAAGATAGAAAGGAAGCATTTGTGTAGAGCATTCGGCTTCAGTTTGTGTATTGTTAGTAAATAGAGTAAGGTTGTTACACAGTAAAGTGGGAGCTATATCTCGAAATCATACATTTCGTAAACGAGAATGAGTAATATTTTTGGTATCGAAGATGGTAAGTAAACCGAGGCAATGAGATTAAATGAAGGTTATGAGACACGGCGCTTGTATATATAAACTTCATCTCTATCAATGTAGATTAACTTTAATTCTCGGTTTAACTTAATTTGTATCTTTTTCCAGTTCTAAAAATTAGAAAAAGATAAACAGTGAATTAAACCGAGATTAAAATTAATCTACATTGGTAGAAATAGACATTACACATGCGAAAATTAAAGACCGGTCTCACTCTCACCATCTCCGATTAATTTGATCAGTCAATTACATTTAAAAATTACCAAAACGTACATTTTTTACATAAATTATAATTTGCAGAAAATAGACAAAGAAAAATAAAATATACGATCAGTTTTACAGTCGGCAAGTTTTAAATATAATCGACCGATCGAACTAATCGGTGACAGTGAGATATCGCTCTTACATCTATTTCTACCAATGTAGATTAATTTTAATCTCGGTTTAATTCACTGTTTATGTTTTTCTAATTTTTAGAACTGGAAAAAGATACAAAATAAGTTAAACCGAGAATTAAAG
>NW_012039629.1:0-544 GCF_000956235.1 Wasmannia auropunctata
TTTGGAACTTCGCAAACTTGGTAAAAAAATTTTAGATTTGATGCATCTCCATTTGCATCCGTGCAGCTTTATAAAGAATCAGTAAGTAATTTAATAAATTATGGATGTCGAAAGTAAAGACTTTAAAGTTTAAAATGCTTTTTTGATCATTCCGATACGATCATTTTTGACGAAGTTACACTTTCTTGAAATTTGCCTATTTTTAGTGATCAGAATGGGTGATGCTTTAATTTTGCTGTCGAGTGTATACAGGGTGTCCCGTAACGCTTAAGAGGATGCTGAAAGGTCGGGAATTACCGACATTTGCATTCTAATGGATAACACCGAAACGATTGAACGGATTTAAAAACGCTTTTACAGGCTTGAAATAGACATAAAATGTCATCGCGCTAGGTATATATGAATAGTAAAAACGAAAAAATATTCAAAAATTACCTTTTTTTGGGTATCTTAACCTATCACCTGACGTAAATATTTTATTGGTACAAAAGTTCTGCAGCTTATATGTACAAAAAAATACCTAGCGCGCATCGGATTACTTGCA
>NW_012039630.1:0-374 GCF_000956235.1 Wasmannia auropunctata
TGTGCTCTTCCGATCTATTTTATACATTAATAATTATTTTATAATTATTTATACTTTATTTTGGGAAAAGACAATTATTTAAAATAATATATCTTGTTCGCAAAATGTTTGTAGTCTGACACAGCTACAAACACAATTTGTAGAATATTATCAAATGCACAGATATTCGTTAGAGAATAATTTGTACCATTTATGTTGACAGCTTTTAACTCTATGGTATTACCATTTTTAATAATAGGTAGCTTGGTACTTTTGTTCCATGCTAGAGCGTCTTGTATGCCGTGCTGATTCTGTCCTAAATATCTTGCTGTTCGTTGTTTTTTTACCTCCTTACTTAATCCTCGCCAATTTTCTATTTCTTGTGAGGCAAGAAT
>NW_012039631.1:0-2832 GCF_000956235.1 Wasmannia auropunctata
TATATATATCATAACAATAATATATATATATATATATATATATATATATCTGTATATAACAGTTGTTATGTACAGAGATTGATAGTATAATAGCAAAAATAATAAAAAGTAAAAAATATGAAATAGCGCGCACGAAGCGCACGCCTATAATGCTAGTCAAGGAAAATTTTATTTTAACCAATTCAAGGTAGTTTTTTTGTTTCAATCCAAGCATAAAAATACTTAACATAAAAAAACTTAGCATTATTAAAATTTAAAATATCTTAACATAACATGTATGATTATGAATGTTATACGTACATTTGCTTTAGCAGTGCTAAGTTTTTGACGTTTTTAAGAATTAAGTTCATTATTTTTTTAATTCAAAATACAATCACTCGAATTAGAATAGGTATTTGTTTACTCTTGAATAGGAATATAAATTTACTATTTATCACTTGGGTTTTATTTTTTTAAAGTGTTGTACAACAGTTATTTTGTGAAAATACACGTACACATAGCGCCTTTTTTATTTTTTTTTAATAATTTTTGATGGCGCAACAAAGCTAATTTTTTATATTATTTTCTAAAAAACGTATTTAAGAATATAATATTTACCACATATTTTATTTTCAACAAATTACAATGCTTTTTGTATACAATATACATCATTGTTTAACCATTACGTAAGTGCTTATTTAAGCACCGTGCCACGACATAATTAGTATGTATATAATCTCCTAATAAAATAGAGATAAACATATGTTTTTCTCTCTCAACATTCTCTCTTAACATTGACGATAAGCCATATAATTCATTTAATTTCATTCTACATCCTCTTTCATCAATAGAAGTGTTAATATTTTTTAAGCATATATAGTTTGTTACATATACTATATGCTTAAAAGTACTTTTATTCAGTAAGAGGATTCAGAATATAGGTATTTATGTTTTTGTCAAATATTTTTCATATCTAGATTAAGAATCTGTTTAAAGACATTTTTATCGATTACTTTTAGATTAGAAATCACGCATGATCGGAAATATATCGAACAATAATCAAAATTAGATAATTCGATATCTGAAATAAATTCTCGTGTAATCGTATGGAAGACATCGCAAGAAAATTTGTAGTGACAGTATCATATACTTGTTTTAATTCTTTTATTAAAAACTATTAAATGATCTGTTCATTCATCTTCGTTCATTTTATAAAAAGAGAATCACATAATAGTTCAATCTAGATTGAAATTATATTTAATTTAAATTATATCTAGAATTTATATGAGTATTATAATCCGGTATGCTATGTAATCCAAACTCATCCAATCTCTAATTTTAATTCATAAATTTTATACTCATCAATTTATGGTAATTTTGAATTTATTAAATATGTTAATTTACAGATATTACATCATATGATAAAATCATTCTCTTCTATTCTATATAGAGTAGAGAATAGTAATATAATTAGAATAGTATGACATTATATTTCGTCACGAAAAAGCTAAATATGAAAAAAATTAACAATATCTGCGCCACATTTAGGCAATATTCAAAAAAACCCTTATTTTTATAAACAAAATTCATAGAACATTCTAAGAGGTAATCGCGATTATACTTGTGTAAATAATTTTTACTGCTTTGTGCAATTGCGATCATATTGGATAACATTGGTTATTGTAAACATATAGTTTACAACAGGATAGTTACTGTTAGTTACGAAAGGAGATGGACAAATATCGGAACACTTTATGAAAAAAATAGTCATGGCGCGATTTGCTTAAATATCACGAGGCTCATGCGGATCCGGGAGTTTCTGCCAGTTTGGTTCGACACCCCAAATCTCACGCGCATACTCCGCTATTGTGCGATCTGATGAAAATTTCCCCGATGATGCTATGTTATGGATAGCCATTTCTACCCACTTGCTCTCATCCTGGAACAAATTATAAGCGATTATGAAAATCTTTCAGAATAAAATTTTAATATAAAAAAGCTGATGAAAACTTGGATAAATATGCCGATATATAAAGTGACTCCAAATAAATGTTGAATACGATAACTTAAATCCCATCAAATGATTCTATATTATTTGTATATTTATTGTACAAAGTAAATGTATGGACACGAGAAGGATTTCTCTGAAATTAATATTTCAAATTGAAATTATAAATTTTTAGCATAAGAGTACAGGAGCTCCGCTCCTTCCGAGCATACATCTTGGACTTTTCGATATTTTTAAACATCTTATATATAAAGATTTAGTGGCATCATTTTAGCCGCAGTTGTTAATGAGTGCAAACGTCTGATATATCTTGGTGTTATGTATGTGTGTCAGACTCGGGAGATGGACGAGGAGGGACAGCGGGTACTCTCTAAATTTTTTGGAGTGTATTTTCACTCTTTTGGAGTAAATATCACTCCAAAAGAGTAAAAATACTGCCACTCAAGTGGCCGAGTGGCAGTATTTTCAATCTTTTAGAGTGATATTTACTCCAAAAAAGTGAAAATTCACTCCAGAAAATTTAGAGAATACCTGCCGTCTTTCCTTCTCGTCCATCTCCCGAGTCTGACGCACATACACAACACCAAGTTATATCAGACGTTCAATAACTGCGGCTAAAATGATGCCACTTAATATGGCTGCTCGAAAGAGTTCACACTACGTAGTTCAACAGTCGTTCGATAAATGGCGTCAATGGGAAGGTCCGGGAATTTATGGACCACACTGTGTATACATATATGTATATTGAAATTATTTTCATATAAATTTACATACATATTGTTTAATACAAAAATGTAATTAATGTGATCCGGGTACGCCAAGTTTTTCTTCATTATAATCCAGTT
>NW_012039632.1:0-8078 GCF_000956235.1 Wasmannia auropunctata
AGGAATATTCTTAAGAGACTTACTTACGCGAAAATTGCAGAAGATTTGCGCAAGCGTATTGCGCACTTTTTAGTATCTCAGATCTCAGTATCTTATTCATATTTGTGCACTCGTAAGATACATTTCATCTCTAGGATAAAGATCCCTTCAATACCGCTGGACGTGTCAAATTGTCGTCGAAAGTAATTCTTTTTTCAAAGCGTAGAAACAGTTTTATTTTTCTCGGTTTTTTGCAATACATAATTCTATACATACTTCGTTAAAAAAGTGAAAGCTTAATCTTTATTAATGTTAATCTAACATTAATATTTATATAATCAAGTAACGTTTCATATAAACAGTACATATGTATTTCGAAATAGAAATATTTGAATTTAAACTTTATGCAACATTAATTTAAACTTGTAAATGATTTAATTCATTAAAAAAATAGTGCTCCGCAACTATTCTGTATAACACGTAATAGTTTGATTAAATAATTTTATTTTAAAAGTATCTTTTTAATTTTATTTCTCTAATTATAAAATACTTTAACTAATTTATATACTCAAAACTAGTACTATTTAATTCAAGTGTGAATTATATTATTAGCACTAATGTACGTAATGTATGTTGTAACTATCTGCTACACGTGTAAATTATTTTTATAATAGTGGAAATTAAAATTAATATAATTGAACAAAACAAATATATACAAATTTTTTTAATCAGAAATTTTATTAATAGCACACATGCACTTTTAACATAAAATTATTAGTAAAAAAATATCTAATCATCTATAGAAATTCAAGAAGAAATTAGATTTACTTAACAGTCCATTTACATTTACAGAAAATTCATGCAGGTGCATCTCCTTTTTTTTAATGCCGAAACTTCTTCCTGGTACGCGCAATTATAAGATGCTCACACTTGCTCTCAAATAGAAATATTTTCCATTTCCATAATTTTAATTCTTTCGATGCCGAGACTACTTGGTAAAGTCATAATTTAAAAATAATTAGAATTCGATAAATACTGGATCCTCCAATTTTAAAGTACCACGGTAAAGGTTTAACAAGTGTTAAATACTGCGTATCAGCTATCTATTTGTCATTTACTATTAGCAATGTTTTTGTTCTTTTCTTTATTTTGTTTTTACTATTTATTTAATTTTATTTAATTTCAAAAAATTTAATCTAAAATATTTGTACATTTGTTGATGAGACCAAATAAAATATATTAGAGATATTTAATGTTTAATATATATGGGGCATTTCATCTCAAGTGTGCCACCCGTGAACTTTTGGATTTTTGATTTGGCTGAAATTTTTATATATTATAATTCTCATCGAAAGAAACTACCATGCTTATATATGATATATATATGTATATACATAACAATTCAAACGAAAAATTGTACTTGAAAACAAATAACATAAATATATATCCTTGATCTTTTATTTAAAGTACAGCATAAGAAAAAGTACAGCATGATTTCAATGCATTACATAAGTACTGGATGTACTAATATTTAATTTGAATAATTTTAATTTTCTATATGTTTCGTCAATTTTTCATAAATATATATTTAAACTGCACAATTTTGCATAAATATATAGCTAAACTGCATTTTCGAAAAATAAATCTTTATTTTCTAAAGCATCAATATTGTTGTTTTTTTTTTGTTAATTAAATTCTCACCACGCTGTTATTAATTTCACTGTTAAATTTATTTACTTTGTCATTGCGTAGAATATATGACAGTAAAATAAGATACTGATGATTTAATCAACTGCAATTAAAAATATTTCTTTTAGAACGTCCATTTCTAATACAGTACTTTTTAGATATTCATCACCTTACCGTAGCAAAACATTCTATAGATGCGTTAAATAATCCACAAAAATTCAAACAAAATTCTTTGGTTTCTCTTTGTAACAGAAACAGTATCATCTTCTGTATGTGTATCGGGGCTCTGTACCACTGCACATTGTATCTATGAAATTGTATATAAGTAACAAATGGCTAATTCGAGATAGACATTTTTTTATTTTACGTTAACTTTAGCTTTTACGCTAATTTGTTCTGCAGCGATATTAATTTCTATCTAATTTTATATCGAAATTCTTATAGCAGATATAGTTTTTTATATTATCTCATGAAATGTTTCTTACGCAATAGAAAATACGTGATTATTGTGATCTATTATATTCTGTCCAATATAGTTGGCTACAAACATATATACGAGAGTAGCAATAGCAAAGAGAAACGGGAGAGACAGACAACGGATAAACGACATTTTATCAGCCTTATTTTCAAATGATACTATTTGAAAAACCTAAAAAAATAAATTTATGCCACATTTATTAATAGCATTGTTAATATGCATAATTCCGAAACAACGCTTGTACAGTATTATACAAAATCGAAAACACTGCACCTGAAATAGATTCATGCTTAAACAAACCACTCCGCACAGAATCAAACATAATATCATTATCTCGAATTTGGACATCAAATCCTTAGTCAATCTTCAAAAACAAAACGATATTATTATTACTAAACGTTGCATAATATTATCGGCGTAAATACAAACTTCATAGCTTGTCGGTGAATGTCGACGGCGCAAATTATGCCCTCGGTCATCAAAATTTTATTTTTTAGCGTAATGTTTTGCAAAATGTTCACGCTCATTGTATGCTCCATACGATAGCTTTAAATGTTATATTGTAATTATACAAGTTATTTAGTAAATAATACAATTTTCAGCTAAAAACAAAACTACAAAAAATTTTTCAATATACTATATATTGTATAAAAGTAACAAATTTTGTAAAACGATTCTAATAATTGAATTGTTATAAAAAATATTTATTTTTCTACGTCTTTATTCTTACCTAGCAATTTTAAACATTCCACAGGTATGTTGTAGATACGTAATAAGCATTGTACCTATTGCTACCATTATAACCATTCCGATGCAATATGCTGCATACAGAAGCAAATAGAAATACTTTTCTTGGCCGCCGAAATACTCCGTCATAATGAATAAATGATGTGATTGAGACGCGTTTATCGATACATCAACATCAACTATATTCAACCAAAATTGAGTTAAAATACCAGATATTCCGCAAAGTGCACACGCTAAAAAGCGTAAAAAAGTGTTACTTAAATTCCTAGTGTGTAATATTATAAAATTATTTTATATATATATCGTATGTGTATGTTTGTTATGAAATGATTTTTAATAGATTTAAATTTTATTATTTTGATGATTATTTTTCTATTTTATACGATTTATAAGCACATTTCCCATTTATCGCAAATGCGTATACGTGATCAGTCAGCATCATCAATATATTTTTGTAATAAATCATGTCTATATGTATATACGTGTATTATATCATGCTTAAATTAATTTTTTTCTCTATTTGACGGCTTAGACATCAAAAATATAGTTAAATAGAAAAATTAAATAAATTAACTTACTTGTAAGAATAAACGTATAACGTTTCGCAATACAATTATATTTTTCTACAATCGCAATTTCATTTTCATCCTTTAACTCATTATGTACATGTCGGAGCTCTATCAGTAAATTCTTCACCTGTCATTTTATCAACTTTCTGTACTGTACTTCTTTATATATATACATCAACAAATACTTTTTTGCTATAGAAATTTATTTGACGAACAAATTAATCTCACGGATACTTAATAAGCCGTCAACTTACAACTTCAATGTTAAAATGGAATGCGTTATACTTTACTGCGAACATTGCAAAGAAAGATACGGAAGATAGCACTTTGATAATAAGGTCCCAAGTACATTTTAATACTATTATTGGTGTCAACTGCAAACAAATAGGTATGTAGTTACGTTATACACAATTTCACGTATAAGTATAATTAAAAATAACATTATGACATATTAATTCTTAAAAAAGTACATTACAAAAATGCAACGGGAGTATGCATAGACGAATACATACTTGTTGCGTATTCGCGTATTGTATGATAGTTGCGTATCAATTCCATGATATGGTGCTCTTTTGCCTATCATATAACTAATCATCTATTATACCGAAATTTTAATATGTAACATTTCCTGTCTACATTGATACGCATTAGTGATACGTTACGCGGATTCACAAAAAGTATCCGTCTTAAATAATTATTTACATGAGCTCTCGAGATTGAAACAATAAACATAGTACAATAAAGGCCTATGAAAGCTAACACGGATGTCGGTGTGTAATAGTTTTTTACAATATCCAGCCCCACGCGAATTGTGCGCCGCATAATCGTCGGACTTGAAACACAGCTTATTACATGAGGCCAGAATTTACTTGTAACAATTAAATTGACTACCAATTTAACACGCATCTGTAAGAAATTATTGCGAAAAAATATCACCTCCTGTTCTCAGCCGGGCGAGAGAGCTCTCATGGGTCTTTAGTGTACTATGTTTATCCGCCTAAGTTTATTGCCATTCGTCCGCGATGATAATTGACTTTTCCATTTTAATTACTTCGTACAGTGTACAGTGAGAGTAACTGTAACCATGGAAATCATGTTAAGTAAGCTATTTCAATATATTAATATTCACACATTTTATCAAGATCAAAGGATGAATTTTTATAAAAGAATAATTATAATCCAATTTTAATTATGTATACACATGTAGGTATATTATGTTAAATTCATTTCTTTGTGTTTGATATTAAGAAAGCTCCTAATTGCAATTAATGAAAAATATACAATTTGCAATGTGCAATTATATGTACATATATATTTTTTTAAACAAAACTATATGTATTTTGTTTGTATGTCAATAATCGCTTTACCTTATAATTTCTAAATAAAGGTATTAATACAAACACATGCACTTACAATGTTAAAGAACTAGTTGCATCCGCATAACGCACACTTTGTTTCTTTTGATACAAAAATCAAATTGCGTAATGAAAATTGAAATAATTTGACAGTGGAAAATCATGCAGTAATTCATCTTCTAATAAAGTTATATTTTTTTCTTTACCTGAAAAATAATGCATGCCGTCAGAATAGCAGAGAAGAAAATAAATTGAAATTGAGCAAATTTGGATTGTTGATACGGCCATAAACCGACAGTAAGCAATAGGATTCTGTTGAGATTGTGTAAATGCATCATTTTTCTGTGAGCGTCTAAGTATTACTGCGAAGACTGAGGATATTCATGAGAGTGAGTTTATTCCACTTTTTTCACTGATCGATTAAATATATTCCACATCTTATTTCTGGTAGAAATTTCAACGATCAAATTTCCTTATATGTAATAATTGTGTAAATGTTTGCTATGAGATCTTAATGCGCTCAATTTTCAACAAATTTATCAGCAAACAATGAATATTTATATTAGCAATCTATCATTAAAGGTAATTTAACAGATGTTTTTTTTCTCGTGAAATTGAACTACTTATAGAAAAACTGCGCAGGCGCATTTTACCTTTTCTGCATCGATACTTCATTCTAGTTTACGCATTCACAGGATACACTTCATCTTCGAGAGGGATATCTCTTAGCTTTTTCGATACGTGAATATAACTTAAAAATAATTGTGAATTATTAGATAAATATATAATACTATCTATTAATTTTTGACAAACGCTACTAATATTTTAAGCAAATGTTAACTGGTGTGCAAATGTTAAATAAATGTGACAGCTATCTTGTTGTTTCTAAGGAAATCAATTATACTCTAGGTATTTTGGCAATATTCTTTTCTCTTTATTTTTTAATTTTGTAGTATATACATATGTTATTTGTTATTGAAAACTTAATTTGTATGTTTAATTGTTGATATATGAAATTGATTAATTAATTAATTATAAGTAATATTTAAATATTATAGTAATTTAAATAATTTTAATCTTCTTCTATAAAAGGGAAATATCTCTCTACATTCATAAATTTATTTTTTAAGCTCGTGTGACTATGTAATTATCGTTACTTCATTAACTATATCTTTACTATGACAATAATAAATTCGTTCGACAATTTTTTTTCGTCACTTCGTAGAATATATGACAGTAAAATAAGATATCGAGGCCTTCATTAGCTGCAAATATACATATTCTTTTATTATGTATAATGTGCGTAAGGTTGCATTATTAAAATAATCTACATTATATTACCGTGGCAAAACACTCCATGGATGCATCAAATATTCCACCGACACTTAAAGTAAATTCCTTAGTTTCTCTTTGCAACAAAAATAATATTATTTTTTGTATATTTAAAGGAGTTTTATACCATTTTATGTTGTACCTATGGAATTGAACATAGACAACAGACTGCTAATTTGTGATAGAAATTTTTTAATCAAATAATTTTAATACAAATACTGATTTGTTTTGCCACAAATTATTTTCTATTTTTCCATTGATGCATCCGCTGAAAAAAGGATATTCGTACATTATCTCTATAAGAATGTTTCTCTTACGCAGTAATGTACACGTGATTATTGTAGTCGATTATATTCTGTCCGATATAATTAGTTAGAAACATGTATAGCAGGCTTATAAACATGTACATAAGAGGCATAAAAAATTTGGTGAAATTATTTTCAGATGATGCTATCTGAAAAAGCTGAGAAACAAACCTCATGAAAATTTTCTACGTATGTACATTTGTTCTAACTATCAGCCTAAGAATAATACATGCACAAGTTTTGCTAATTCTTACAGCTAAGATTACAAGTAATTTATATTTTATTAGAATTAGAATTAATTAGAAATGGGTTATTGTTATAGAGCATTTGCTAAATATTTACTAAAAACAATATTAATACGTCCTGTTTATATACATATACATAGGGAAAAAACGCACTTAATAAATTTTTGTCTGTAACAAAAATTTATGCAAAAAAACCATAATTTTTTTACATATAAACAAATCAAATATTTTACGTACAACAATGTAATAACAATCAATAATTATGCATACTGATAAAAAAATTATATTATATTTAAATATAATTAAAAATGTATTTGTATGAAAATCTGCAATTACTCATACTCGATAGATCTAAAAATACACAATATATAATGTCTAGTAAAAGTTCACTACTAAGAAATTAACAATAATTATATATGAATATTTCCTTTTATAACCGGAACAAGTCATTACTGATTATTTTCACACAAAATTCAGTTATTTTACCGCCTAGTTATTTTACTTGAAGAAAAATTACTTTATTCGACAAATTACTTTATTGGACAATTTTAGGAAAATTATGTCTTGCTTATACCATCTTTGCTTTATACATTATATAAATATATAAGTATATAAATAATACAAATGTATATACATGCTATGTATACATACACGCGCACGCGTGCGTATTTATATTATATGAAACCAATAACTTACTTGAAACAAATTGAGAGTAAAACAAACTACTACACACAACGTGAAACAAAATATGAACTTCTCGAGTGTGGACACTAACTGCTTGCATAACCTTAAAAAAGAATAAAGATATCATTAATGTATTGCACGCATATTGTTGCCGTAGATACAAACTTTATAGCTTGACGATGAATATGAATTGCACAAATTATGTTCTCGGCAATAAAAATTTTATTTTTTAACGTAATATTTTGTAGAATATTAATGTTTATTGAATGCTCCATACGATAACTGTAAATGTTCGTAGTTATATAGCAATTTGTCAAATGATACAATTTTTTAGCTAAAAATAAACTACTACAAAATTTTTTTAGTACACTATATGTTGTATAGAGATAACAAATTTTATATGGGCTCAATTACTGAATTGTTACAGAAATTTCATTTCTACGTCTTTATCCTTACCTAGCAATTTTAAACAGTCCACAGGCATGTTGAAGATATGTAATGAGTAGTGTTGCTGTTGCTAACAGTATAGTCGCTCCTATAGAAAATGCTATATGCATATGCAACAGAATCAAGTAGAAATACTTTTCTTGAACGAAGTACTTTATAATGAGTAAATAATGTGATTGAGATGTATTCCTTGATACATTAACTGTATTTGACCAAATATCAGATATAATAAAAATAGATCGGAAGAG
>NW_012039633.1:0-726 GCF_000956235.1 Wasmannia auropunctata
TTTTCGCCCATCAATTTAGAAGAGTTATAGGACTAAAATACTTTGGAAGTGATTTATATAGTTAACTGAACTCTCAGCCTCAATGTTGTGACGTGCAACTATATCATATATATCTCTCAATCATACTATTTGTTGTACAGACCATACTAGAGAGATAACAATAATGCTTCGGTTGAGGCAATCACATATATGAAGATATTCTAACCGAATATTATTTATCCTAAGCACTACGGTTCTGACAACCGTACTGATGAGCATACCTTAACAGATGAATGCCATGTAACATCAATATAACTTAAATTCACATGCATTTCTTTTCCAAACATAGAGAATATTGTTGTAACATCCACAGCAATTTTTTCCGTGTACGGTTCCACATCCATCAATACCCGATATAAGAAATATTTCAGTCGTTTCAGTGTCGTTTTCTAGTAGAGAGTTCAAGACAGGTTTGTGAGATAAAATCTTCATCTTTTTCTACACCAAATAGATATCTTAAAACATCTGGCTCCTCTGTAGCGACTTTTTTTCTGTTATGCATATTATTGTTACTGACGTTTCCATCAGACATTTTCATGAGTTTCGCGAAAGAAAGATTTCATATTTCCGCATCTAATTTTTTCACATTGTTAATTGTTCCCATTCTATTTGGAATTTTCGGATGGTCTAATGAAAGATGAGCATGACATAATATTTTTACGTGAATAAATATATTCCCATAAAAAT
>NW_012039633.1:13294-13882 GCF_000956235.1 Wasmannia auropunctata
TTTGTCATACATAATATTGTCATTCATGTTTCTATCGGACATCTTTATGAGTTTCGCGAAAGTAAGAGTTCGTATTTCTTGTGCAGAAAGAAAAATATCAAACTCTCGTTCAAAAATTTGCTTAATTTCAACAGCCATCATGGAGTCCATTCCAAGTTCGGTTAAAGTCGCATTTCGACTTACAACTTTCATGTCTTTTATGTCTATAACATAAAAAACAGAATATTATTTTTATATATGTTTACTAATAAATATAATAAGTACAGTCACGAAGCTAATTATTCGGCGCATTATTACATCGATTTCTTCAAATAATTGTTGTCCAGATATTAAAAACTATAGTACCATACACATTACGGCGATAGCAGTTTTACAATTAATTGTCCTAATATGAATTAAATCGTATAAATTACGTAATTAAGAGGATGCTGAAAGGTCGGCCAAATTTGTACGAAGCAGTTGATAAAGCAGATTCTTCAGTGTCAGTAGTATCTCTAAATGAACTTCTTACAATATCTTTTGGTCTCACTCAAATACGTGGAATGTCCTTATCTAACTTATTGAAGTGTCATCTCTTGGAAAATCCGG
>NW_012039634.1:0-714 GCF_000956235.1 Wasmannia auropunctata
AGTAGTGAGATCCTACCAAAACTTTAAAAAATAAAAAGAAAAAGATTACGCCAAGTATATAAAAAAGTATCGTACGTTACATCCTTCTTAAACCAAAAATATTTTAACAAATAAAAATTGTCCAAAAACAAATTACCAAAAAATAGTAAGATCCTACCAAAACTCTTTTCAAAAAAAAAAAAAGATTATGCCAAGTATATAAAAAAGTATTGTATGTTACATCCTCCTTAAACCAAAAATGTTATTTTAACAAATAAAAATTGTCCAAAAACAAAAATGAGATCATACAAGTTGCCAAGTATTTGATTAGACATAGAAACAAAATTATTTTTTTAATAAACCATTTAACCATCCAAAAGTACACACAGCAAAAGTTTAATTCCATTGTCTTTCCAAATATTTTTAAGTTTCATAAAACTGGCTTAAAGTGACTAAAATGACCAATGGGATCACAATGAAGAAAAAACCTTGGCGTGCCCGCATTTTACATACATCTTATCAATTAAATATTAATGCAATCCGGGCACGATAAGTTTTTGCTTCACTGTCATCCCATTGGTCATTTTAGTCACTTTAAGTTTTATAAAACTTAAAAATGTTTGGAAAGACAATGGCATTAAACTTTTGCTGTGTGTACTTTTGGATGGTTAAACGGTTTATTAAAAAAATATTTTTGTTTCTATGTTTAATCAAATACTTGGTAACTTGTATGAT
>NW_012039635.1:0-426 GCF_000956235.1 Wasmannia auropunctata
CTATTATTTTGTAGTAAAAACGACAAAAAATTAAAAAATTACCTTTTTTCGGATCGTACAGCTATCGTAACCTATCACCTGACGTAAACATTTCATTAGTATAAAAGTTCTGTAGCTCATATGTACAAAATATGTAGCTCGCCCCCTTCGGATTACAGGAACAAATAACACAAGACCTTTTGAGCTATGATTGAAAGCGTAAAAAAAAGTTTATCGTTCCAACTGCAATTTATGATAATTCGCACGCTTAGCTAAGGTAAAGACAGCAAAAATTGCGTTTAGCAGAAAGTTATACTGGATTTTGCAACAGATGGCACTTTAATAAGTTAGATAAAGACATTGCACGTGTTTGAGTGAGATATTGTATGAAAAAGATATTGTATAAAATTCATTTAGAGATACCACTGACACAGATCGGAAGAGCAC
>NW_012039636.1:0-316 GCF_000956235.1 Wasmannia auropunctata
AAATTTGCAATTGTTAACGAGATATTAATTTTGAAGATTTTCGAATAAACGCGTATCCGTCCGGCCCACAGCTGAGTACCAGCGGTGAGGCAATCATGCCGGTCGTATTTCGCCGCGCTGCTAGGCATGTGGGGATAGACTATCCCCACACGTCTAGCAACGCGGCGTGATATGGCCGTCCCACCGCTGTATTCGGCGGTATGGCGGACGGATATGCGTTTATTCGCCGATCTTCAAAAATTAATATCGCTTTAACGATTGCGAATTTTGCAAAATGGTACAGGACTTTTTTGTTCAGTTTCATCTGCTCTACCTG
>NW_012039637.1:0-1680 GCF_000956235.1 Wasmannia auropunctata
TTAATAATTATATTTTCACACACAGATCTCTTCTCTCGTGTTCACAAACAGGAAGTGTCTTTATTTCGTCTACATACTGCCAACTGGCTAAAATAAAATATGGAGTCGTAAGATCGAGATTATCGATATGAGATCGATAGATCATGGCGTATGAAGCGCCATGTATGACTTAACATCCTGCCTCCCTTGGAAAGCTTAATCTTTTCAACACAAATAAATACAGGAAAGCTGTTATAATTTGATTAAAACTTAGAGTTATAAAACGTAATACTCGAAACTAAAAGATGTAAACACATAAACGGCATACTTGAGACAGACGTACATTCATACAACATTATTCTGCAATTACAGCGTTTTTATCGTCGATGGGTAATAAACATATCTTGGTTATAGCTCGCTTACATAAACCCTGACTAGTTCGCACTGTCACTACTCTAGTAATCCCGTCCGGTCCGGGGTGTAATTCCACAATACGTCCTAACGGCCATACCATTGAAGATGTATTCTCATTTCTCAAAAGAACCATAGCTCCTGGACATATGTTAATAAACTCCGAATATTTCCATTTATATCTTTGTTGTAATTGGATTACATATTCCTTTGACCACCTGGACCAAAAATATTGCCGCATCTGTTCCAGCAATTGATAACGCGTTAACCGATTCATAGGTACTTCGCTAATATCTGGTTCCGGAATAGCATTCATAGGTTCTCCTATGAGAAAATGTCCCGGAGTTAATGGTTGTAAATCTGTTGGATCATTAGCTAACTGCGTGAGCGGTCGCGAATTTAAAACCGCTTCGATTTGTGTTAATACTGTATATAATTCTTCGAAACTTAACGCTGTCGTACCTATAATCTTACGCATATGAGTTTTTGCTGACTTAACGGCTGCTTCCCATATTCCTCCCATATGAGGAGAATATGGAGGAATAAATTTCCAGTCAATAAATTGTTCAGTACAATAGTTTTTTATCTGATTTTGAACTGCTTGTTGTGCTAAACACTCCTTCAATTCTAACAGCTGATTATTTGCTCCCACAAACGTGGTACCATTATCCGAGTATAGAGTGGCACATTTACCCCTTCTAGCGATAAATCTTTTCATTGCATTGAGAAATGATGTTGCCTTTAAATCCAGCACCAACTCAAAATGTACCGCTTTAGTGGCTAAACAGACAAAAATCGCTAAATAGCATTTGCTCGTTTTATTGCGCGATATCTTTATTGAAAACGGACCCGCATAATCTAGTCCAGTATGTAGAAACGCTCTCGCTTGCGTTACCCTCACAGCCGGCAAATCACCCATTAATTGCTTTGTACTCACAGGTTTTATACGAAAGCATACTACGCAACTTCTTAAGACACGACGAATTGCATCCCTTCCTGAGATCGGCCAATAATTGTTACGCATTATTGTCAGAATTGCTTGTGGTCCGGCGTGTAAATTTTTGTAATGTATGTCTCTAATTATCAATTTAGTCAAATGGTGCTTCTTAGGTAAAACAATAGGATATTTTTGTGTATACTCTATAGACGCGTTACGCAACCTCCCCCCCACACGAATGATACCATCTGGATCTAAAAATGGATGCAGATTTAAGAGCTTGCTCTTTGAATGTAATTGAGTTTGACTTCGTAAACTGTGCAACTCCTGAGGAAAACTATTTGCTTGACAAC
>NW_012039638.1:0-667 GCF_000956235.1 Wasmannia auropunctata
GACGACGACGACGACGACGACGACGACGACGACGACGACGACGACAACACGACGACGACGACGACGACGACGACGTATCTGAATTGACATAAAATACGGGCAAAAAAATGCATACACCTTATGCGCTTGTGCATCAAATGCACTTATGGACATCGCTATTACAGCATTGTGATTGGAAAAATATAGACTTTTTCACAAAATAGGCATTTACCGATAATATTCATATAATTAAAAGATATAATAATTTATTGCTATAGAAACGTAATCCGTCCGGTAAAGGATACACTGTAGCGTCTCTGTAAGTACAAAAATATTTCCTGACCGTTATGTAGCGAAAAAATATACTTGGCGGGAAACGCTACCGCGTCTCCTGATAATTCAGATCAAAGTGGTTTCCAATTAGAAATTCATTCTGGAAGATCATTGTCTTATCAAGGAGTAAAGAAAGTAGAGCGTGTCGTGCAATCTGTATCATCAACAACTCATTCATACACGATACCCAATAATATCATGTGATGGCAATTTGCTATCACCTTTATTTATTGTATTAAAAGAAACTAATGGTGTTTTTGGACCAAGAGTACAAGAAACCTTGTTTAAACCAACAAATGTTATTGTAAAAGCATCGAAATCTGGTAAAATGACATCAGGTAATTAAATAAATTTC
>NW_012039639.1:0-809 GCF_000956235.1 Wasmannia auropunctata
AAAAAAAACAGAAAGCAAAGAGCATATTGTAGATTATATAGGCTTTAATCCAGCTAGACTGTCTGATACGAGAAATATTTGTTGTCTCACTTGCCGAGTGCTGCAAGCTCTTCGAAAATCAGGAGATCCGATCTCTCCGCGAGGAAAGGTCTGGAATGAACGGACTTGCCGGAGGGTCCGAGGACCTCCGGCAGTTAGTGAACTAGGTGCCGAGAGACTTAAAGCGAGCCGACAGCCCGAGACGAGAGGATCTGTCCGAGAGGAAGAGTCCGAGAAATCGTGAGAGGGGGACGGGGAAGAGAGAGCGACGAGACGAGGAGGCGCGAAGGCGTCGATGCCAGAGCTAGGGGCCTACGCCCGCCGCCGACGAGTGCAAAGTTCTAAGTTCCTCGCTGTAGCGGTTGCGAGACAAGGGTGGTGCCCCGTTATTAATGCGGGCCTAGGTCACGGGCGGCGGAATGTCTCCTCGGGCTCTCTCTCTTGGTAGCGGCGCGGCCGGTGTAGTTCGTAAGAAGGCCAGTGGCCGCGCTCTCGCGTATACACTATAAATAATCGCGTGCGCGGGTATGTCCAAGTATAGCCCGTTGGGAGTGTGCCAGCCTCAGCGAGGAGGCCTCAGCTATTTTTGCGGGCTGTCGCTGCCACCGGCGTGTGCGCTACACAACGCGCGGCGACTCGGACACTTCGATCGCGACCGCCGATTCGGAGATGGTCCCCGCGGTCTCTCCTGACGGATCATCTACGCGACCATATCGCGGATCCCCTTTGACCTTCTTCGTCTCTCCTCCTTCTCCTCCTCCTCCTCCTCC
>NW_012039640.1:0-1236 GCF_000956235.1 Wasmannia auropunctata
AAAAAATATTAAATAAATGTTAAATAAATATTTTTTCCAAAATGAGTTCAGGAAATGAAAAAAAAACATTAAAAAAACATTTAAAAAACATTTAAAAAATATTGTGTGCTGATTGGGTAGGCTTATATATGTCCCTGAAGTAGTTGCACGAAGCATATAAATCACTTGTTTGTGACGCTTTTCTGTGTGAATTTTTCTTTGAATGCGATATCGCTCGATAAATTGTTATTATTGTTTAAAATCAGATTTTGAAGAATAGATAACCTCGATTAGATAACAGTTTTGAGATTGCTGAAGCATCATTTTAATCGGAATATAGTTTGGAATCTTATTTGTATAAGACAACTGATTGTGAAATTTATGTAAGTATCTATTTTTATTTTCTTTTTTACGGAGTATCTTTTTATTTATAATGCAAAAGATTTTTCTTGCTAAATTTGTCAAACACATTTATAACAAATATGACACAAATTTACAAATTTTGCAAAGCATAAATAAAATAATATTGTTTAATCGCACAAAATAGCGATCACGGTTGAAAACAGTTTCTAAATAAGAAAGAATAATCATTAATATGCTTTTATATTGTTATTCGTATTGACAATTAATTTATTTAATAGTAGTAGCATATATGTATATTTCGCAGAAATAATTTTGCTCAAACAATACTATTACAATTAATTAAACTGTAAACTACATAAGATATCATATGAAATTTTAATAAAAAAATTAATAATATTTTTTAAGTCTTCAAATTCGCAGCGATCCAAGGTAAAAAACTGGATACTCTTGTTAAAGCATCTGGATTTTTATAGCAATTAACAAAGTAATGCTGGGAAACAATTCCAATTTGAGCTCCATTGACTACCAAAGGACTACCATAATCACCCTGAAATAAAAATTTATCTTAATAAATATTATATATGGCAGTATTAAATTGTTTTTATTACTACGAATTATTACTATAGTAATGTAAAAATTTAATTTCCACATAATTATATTTTAATATTATAACTAAAAATATTATAATTTTTATATTATTTATATATTTTTATAGATAAATTAAAGATATATATGTATATGTATCGATTTGTGTTAAAGCAAAAATTTAATTGACATCTAATTACGTGCTTTTAATATTATAATCATTTATACATATTGTAAATATTCTTTTTTGACTGTGTTAAACATACATACATACATACGCGCGCGCGCGTATGTACGTATGTATGTATG
>NW_012039641.1:0-695 GCF_000956235.1 Wasmannia auropunctata
TATATATTATATATTATAATATAGTATAACAAACTACTTTTTCGCTCTTCTTAATAGAACGTCGCGTTGCGTACGTGCACTTGGTATATCGAACGAAAGCGACGCGTATCTCTTATCGTGCGGTTTTTTTCCGCGAACGGGTCGTTTTATAGCATCTTTCTTCATCGAATCGTGTTTATGGGTTTAAGAACCCGCGGTAGACAGATGAATGCTAGATACGCGTATTTGCTCTCAATGTCAGGCAAAGGCGCAAGGACTCCGTCGTCGGGGTCCTGGTCGACGCGGTAGAGGCTAAAGGCCTCACGACTTCACGCAACGGACACGCAGACGGAGTCATAAAGCGCTTTATGTTTCTGCTTTCTCTCTCTCTCTCTCTCTCTCTCTCTCTCGCCCCACCAACCGATGATCCCGCAATATCGAAGTCACGACGAGAGGGCTACGGAATGAAAGTGCAACGCGAGAGCGAGCGTACGAAGGGGCACCGGATAAACGCGAATGAAGCAGTGAATCAGCATCAAGTATTGGACCCCGGCCGCACATTCTACGAACTGCAGCATTTCCATATGGTTTATCGCGCGCGTAAATCCGCCCGACGTTATCGCAAGGTGATTGTCTAATTGGCGCGAAAAGCGATATCTTGCAAACAAAAGCGCGTAGTCATTCACACGTGATAATTACGCGATAATTATCCGCGC
>NW_012039642.1:0-809 GCF_000956235.1 Wasmannia auropunctata
TCCACGGGTCTTGAAGCATTCTTCGGCGGTCACGAGTTTCTCGCTCTTCCGATAATAGGGATTTTAACAATCGGTGACGACTATAGAGAGCGTTTCTGAATTTTTTAAGTCGCGCATCGACATTAAGGTGCATATATCCTGTGGGCGCAAGAGGTCCATTTGATATTTATATTTTAATACACACAACACGAGCCGATTACATTTAGTAATTGTATTGTAATTATCGAATATATTGATCAAACCGCCCCGGCCGTTTGCCCGCACGTCGCGTGATTCCTCACCAGGATGTAAGGTCGCCGACCGATCGGGGTCGATCAGAACGGCGCGGCGCGCGGAGTGGCGAACGGGGCGTCGAGCGATCGGCCGGCCACGGTGCGAGCCACGGTTTTCTGTATATTACTGTAGTATAATAATCAAACTAAAGACTAATACTTAAGGTGATCGATGAGGCTCCGTTGTAGTTCGGAGTTGCGCAAATGTATTCGAATTATTACGCAACGTAAACGATACGTGAGAGAGAGAGAGAGAGAGAGGGGGAGAGAGAGATGGAAGGAGAGTGCAAAAAAGGGAAAGAAAGAGAGAGGATCCCATCAGGGCGCTACGGCGCGGAGGAGTCAGTGTCCTTTAAGTAAGTTAGGCGCCTGCGCGAATCGACGCTGGAAATTCTCGACCGGTGGTGGTCCTGCGGCCATGTGGTGGCGGTGGTAGGGCGTATCGGTGGGCGCCGTATCGCGGGTGCGAGGGTGGCAAACGCGTCTGTGTATGTGCCCCGCGTAGGTGCGCGCTCGCGAGAGCGCGGATCGGCTGGG
>NW_012039643.1:0-550 GCF_000956235.1 Wasmannia auropunctata
ACTGCGCCGCTGTATTGCGCACCCCCGGGCTGGGGGTGCAGGCATGATCCGCGATCGAGCGCGATCGACGTCGCTTTTGCGTGCGAACGACCGAGGCGAGCGTGCGATCCAGCGGTCGATATAGCGAGCGAGAGAGAACGAGAGAGTGTGCTGGAGAGAGCGAGGAGGGAACAGACCAGCGGCTGTCGGACCTGTCCAGGAAGGCTGAGGCGGAGACCGTGCCGGTGAGGTGACCCTCTTTTTCGTGTAAAGCCACGGGCTGAGTGAGAATCTTGCTCGCACTCTGCGGACGGAAACGCCATTTTCGTGTCAGAGTCCCGTCGCGTGCGCCCCTTCGGCGACGCGTACTGAATAATACTCTTTGGTTTGGTGCATCGGCGTCCGTCCTCAAGTGCGAGGATTCTCACAGACTCTGCCGTGAGCGATCGGGAGTGTCGCGAATCGCGTGTCGAGCCACCCGGAGATCGTCGTCGCGAGTTCGCCGCAAAGCCCTCGCGCCCGAGCGCGCGAGCGTTAACGTAAGTATGAGTGAGTACGCGGAATCACGAGA
>NW_012039644.1:0-421 GCF_000956235.1 Wasmannia auropunctata
CGAAGGACGCGCCCAGCTGAGTCCACGCCGCCAAGTCCCGGATTTGGGGCGACCTCGCGCGGGCGCGAGGCGCCCAGCTGACGCATCACCTGATCGCGCCCGTGCCACGGCAGGACCCCACACGGCGCCGCGATTGGTCGCGGCCGACTGCGCCGCTGTATTGCGCACCCCCGGGCTGGGGATGCAGGCATCGATCCGCGATCGAGCGCGATCGACGTCGCTTTTGCGTGCGAACGACCGAGGCGAGCGTGCGATCCAGCGGTCGATATAGCGAGCGAGAGAGAACGAGAGAGTGTGCTGGAGAGAGCGAGGAGGGAACAGACCAGCGGCTGTCGGACCTGTCCAGGAAGGCTGAGGCGGAGACCGTGCCGGTGAGGTGACCCTCTTTAGCGTATGTAAAGCCACGGGCTGAGTGAGAATA
>NW_012039645.1:0-318 GCF_000956235.1 Wasmannia auropunctata
TATAATATTATATATATATTTCTTTATATACATAATTTTTAACTAGTTTATTTCTCGTTGACTGCCAAGATAACTTTAATGCTTGCCAAGTGCGAACGACGTGAAAAAACACATAAAGTTGCCCATGATTGAAAACATCTTTGCGAAGATCTATTCCTACTCTGTCAAATGTCTGTCCTTGTGACTTGTTAATTGTCATTGCAAAAGCTAATTTGATCGGAAACTGTCTTCTTTTAAAAGTAAAGGGATATATATTTTCGCAATATAATGTTATACGATTTAAGAAGACTATATCTCCTACTTTATCGCCCGTTAAAA
>NW_012039646.1:0-430 GCF_000956235.1 Wasmannia auropunctata
TGCACGCACGCACGCACGCACGCACGCACGCACGCACGCTACCGCACGCACGTCACGCACGCACGCACGTCACGCACGCACGCACGCACGCACGCACGCACGCACGCACGCACGCACGCACGCACGCACGCACGCACGCACGCACGCACGCACGCACGCACGCACGCACGCACACACACACACATTGTATATTTATGAACAATATAATATTATATATATATTTCTTTATATACATAATTTTTAACTAGTTTATTTTCTCGTTGACTGCCAAGATAAACTTTTAATGCTTGCCAAGTGCGAACGCGTGAAAAAACAACATAAAGTTGCCCATGATTGAAAACATCTTTGCGAAGATCTATTCCTACTCTGTCAAATGTCTGTCCTTGTGACTTGTTAATTGTCATTGCAAAAGCTAATTTGATCGGAAACT
>NW_012039647.1:0-366 GCF_000956235.1 Wasmannia auropunctata
TACAATATATATATATATTGTGACGCCGCAGTCCGCTGCAGCGGAGCAGCGTCCCGCCGCCGTCACAAGGCGCGGGTTCGCGCCCCCTTTTTTTTTGCCGGACCGACAGCCGCGTCGCGAGAGCGAGACCGAGATCTCCGGGAGGCCCGAATTTAAATCGCGTATCGTTTAGTAATTTTGGTTGGAACCTCTTACATGTACCGCGGCACCTCACCGGACCCATGGAGCGTCCGCGGAAGAAGCTCAAGGCCAACGAAAGCAGCAGGGGATTGGAGTACGGACTACCGGGCGCCGGAGCCGAGGGGACACGCACCGGGCACGCGGCGAACAGGTGATCGCGCGCGCGAGCACGCGCAAGGATACCCG
>NW_012039648.1:0-568 GCF_000956235.1 Wasmannia auropunctata
CGCGCTCCGTTTCGTTCTAACCGAACGTTGTTAAAAGTATTTTCCTCAGTAGGAAAATAATATTTCTACATCGCGACTGGAGACATCGAAGCCTCGCGCTCGGTCTTGGTCTGTTCTAAACCCTTTTACAATTTCCTTTCCTCGATAGGAAAAAAACATCTCTACACCGCGATTGAAGACTTCGAAGCCTCGCGCTCCGTTTCGTTCTATCCGACCGTTGTTAAAAGTACTTTCAACGATAAGAAAAATATATCTATACGTCAACTGAAGACACCGAAACCTCGCGCTCGGTTTCCGTTCTGTCCTGACCACTCTTACAACTTACTTTCCTCGGTAGGAGAAAAATATTTCTACACCGCGACTGGACCGAGCCCTCGCGTTCTAAAGTTTTTCGACGCGAAGAAAAATTTTCTACGCCTCGACTCGCGGCTTCCAAGCATCAATTGCGCGAACGGTGTAGAAATCTTACGAATGTTATACATACATACATACATCAATACACATACATATAATTATATATATACAATATATATATATATTGTGACGCCGCAGTCCGCTGCAGCGAGGC
>NW_012039649.1:0-307 GCF_000956235.1 Wasmannia auropunctata
TTTTTCATATCGTGTCACATTAAAGAACTCAGTATCCAAATGTCCAAAATCTACTCTTATTAAGGATTTATGAAATTACAATAGATTTAAATATTACAATGGATTGTAAAATATATAGATGCAAACAATATATTGATATCTTTATTTTCCTACTTGGTTATAAATATAAAAATACGATATATTTCGTATACACATATATAATATATATACGATATATTTTGTTAAAATATGATTTAAATATACTATATTTATTAAAAAACATACTATCATTGGTTAACATTTACTAAGAAAATCATTTAATCTTTAA
>NW_012039650.1:0-370 GCF_000956235.1 Wasmannia auropunctata
TTTATGATTTATATTTTTGGAATTTAGTGCATGAAAACTTTATAATTCAAAACTATCGACGAATAAACATTTTTCTCTTAAACTTTCTAAAAAAAGTAATTGCAGCTTGTTCAATGAAATTGATATGAAATTGATATGGAAATTGTGAAAACGCTTAAAGTCGTAAATGACACAGCAGAACGAGAAGTTAAGCTTATGCAGAATTTTAATCAAATTTTGTGGAGAAATGAAGAGAAAAAACAATTAATTTTTCATATCGTGTCACATTAAAGAACTCAGTATCCAAATGTCCAAAATTTACTCTTATTAAGGATTTATGAAATTACAATAGATTTAAGTATTACAATGGATTGTAAAATATATAGATGCA
>NW_012039651.1:0-522 GCF_000956235.1 Wasmannia auropunctata
AATAATAGACTATGATTGGTTAATTTTCTTAAATTTTAAGTCTTAAGTCTTATTGTAGACGTTTAAAGCGACATCTACAATTAGATTTAAGATTTAAGATTTAAGAAAATTTATCAATTATTATCGATTATTCTTCCTAGTGAGATAAATAATCGACTATGATTGGTCAATTTTCTTAAATCTTAAGTTTTAAGTCTCATTGTAGACACCGCTTATGCAGCATCTATAATAAGACTTAAGACACAAGATTTTAAAAAAATTGACTAATTATAATCGATTATTCATTTCACGTAAGAAGAATAATCAATTGTGATTGGTTTTCTTAAATTTTAAATCTTAAATCTTATTGCAAACGCCGCTTTACATTTCAGAATGTTTGACTGTGATTGGTCAATATGACCTTACGGTTACAATTAAAATTTTTGTACTGAAGGATCCCGATTGGACACGTTACGCGTTCTAAAATTTAAAACGGCGACTATAATGAAACTTAAGGCTCAATATTTAAGAAAATTGACCAAT
>NW_012039652.1:0-936 GCF_000956235.1 Wasmannia auropunctata
AAAAATATTTTTTACTTCTAAAGACTTGTATTATTAAAGCCTTAAAACAAATTTTTTATTACTTTTATTGGTTTCCTAAAAAAAAATTCCCAAAGTTACCTATGATTTTTAGGCGGTCAAGGTGGTGTAACCCCTTCATTCATAAATTTATGATCGCATTAAATTTCAACTTACCTTACTATGTATTTTCCATGGTTACTTATTGGCATTCCCTTGAAAATAGGTATAGGTATCCTCATCTTCTCTTTCATGAGAAATGCAAATTTATTCTTCGTAACAGGAGTATTTAATGGCGCACCTAATTCTTTCCAATTTCGAAAGAGCTCATTCAAAACAATAGAATCCAGACAAGCATCACTAGATAAGGCCATCGATTGTTGTCATATTTTCAACAAGGGTAACCCTGAGTTCGATACCATGTTTCTCAGCCAGTTTACGGGCCTGAATAGCTGCCGATAATCCCCCTGGACCGCCACCAACAATTAAAATGTCGGTTTCGTGTATATATTTCTCAGTCATCTTAACATCTGATGGATACAAAGAAAAACATTCTCTTTGCATTAATCGTATTATTTTGTTAAATAGGAAACCATAGACTTATAAGATAGACTGCGCGCCCTATTGTTCTCGGTGAGACAGAAGCCACAGTATAACCAGTAGGTCCACTTCGCGTCGGCGCCTTTGATCTCCTTTTCCGGATCACGTGAGCATCCACCATGTTAAATCCAGGATCGAATTGAGAAAAGTGCCTCACAAGTAATAAAACAGATAAGTAATAATATGAATTCGGTACAATAAATCAATAAATTCAATGTGTGAATCAAATAAAATGTTTTATTAGTAACAATTATTCGTAGGAGTGATCACTAAAGAAAATTTCTGATGTATTTGCTTATAAATTGTCTGCACATATGTATGTACGTTCCTATCGTCTTA
>NW_012039653.1:0-646 GCF_000956235.1 Wasmannia auropunctata
TTTATAAATAGAAAGATTTTTATTTATTATAATAAACCTGCAATTATAAAGTTGATTCACAGAATATTGACGCAGCAATTAATATTATAATGTATAAATGTTTATAAATCTTTATTCTAATTCAAAAAATAAAATATGTAAAATATGTCACATATAAGTAATATTCAACGTTACATTTATATCAAAGATATGTTCATATAATGTTACTCTAACGTTAAAAAGTTACGTTACAGTGAGATACTTTTACATGTAATCTTGAAATAGTAACATGAAAGTAACAAGTTACATCTTACAGATGTAATATTAACATAACAATTGTTACATTACTTGTTACTTCCAGGTAACGTAACTGTTACAAAGTGTGTTTAGTGGGTATTTTACTCTAAATGTGATAAATGTATATTATATAATTATTATACCTTTTTATATTTTTATTTTTGAGAAACTCAAGAAGAAATATAGGCTTATGTGACATAAACGTGTTTGTATATATGATAACTGATGTCTTTTCCACAAAAGTAGTAGGAATAAGTATCAAAAGATTTTTCTGCAATACTGTAAGAAAATACAAATAAGAATTTCAAATAATAACTTATTTTTACAAGCTAAAAATTAAATTATACGGAAAGTGTAAATATTAATATAA
>NW_012039654.1:0-723 GCF_000956235.1 Wasmannia auropunctata
TTTTGACGAAGGTCAAAAAGTGTGGTTCTATAATCCTCGTAGAACGAAAGGAAAAGCCCCAAAATTACAGAGTAGTTGGGAGGGACCTTATTTGATAATCAGGAAACTTAGTGATGTAGTGTATTGCATTCGCAAGTCGAACAAAAATAAAAACAAAATTGTTCATCTCGATAGATTAGCGCCTTATTTAGAAAGATGTTTAGGGAATTAATTTAATAAACCGGAGCCCGATTATATAAAATGTATATAGATTGTCTTTGTATTTATTATGTTTACTGCGTATTTGAATTGTTTTCAGTTATGATGCACGGCGGATGAAGTCTCCCTGAAGTGGTTGGCGTGAACTGGAACGGACAGAGGATGGATTTATGGAGGCAACTGCCTGGAGCAAGGGAAAAAGACGAGGGAGCAGCAGTAAAATGCCGCCGTGCGGAGTTTCTTTTTTTAAGAAGACTGTCTCGCTCACGGTTTTTGATAGTGGTTTTCCCGTGAGACTTAGGGCAAATGCCGAGACAGGGACATGGGAGTGCTTAACGCATGTTGGGTACCACAAAGTAATTCCCCCCCTTGTCCGAAGATTCAAGACTGAAGAGGCAAGACGCAAGACCAAGACACAGGAGGGCGAGAGAATCGGCTTCCAGGAAGGAGAGGATGCCTATAGTCTGAAGCCTGGAAGGATTGATCACCTTTCGGGAAAAAGACAAAAAGGGTCCTGCTCGGAAG
>NW_012039655.1:0-337 GCF_000956235.1 Wasmannia auropunctata
ATTTTGACGAAGGTCAAAAAAGTGTGGTTCTATAATCCTCGTAGAACGAAAGGAAAAGCCCCAAAATTACAGAGTAGTTGGGAGGGACCTGATTATTTGATAATCAGGAAACTTAGTGATGTAGTGTATTGCATTCGCAAGTCGAACAAAAATAAAAACAAAATTGTTCATCTCGATAGATTAGCGCCTTATTTAGAAAGATGTTTAGGGAATTAATTTAATAAACCGGAGCCCGATTATATAAAATGTATATAGATTGTCTTTGTATTTATTATGTTTACTGCGTATTTGAATTGTTATTCAGTTATGATGCACGGCGGATGAAGTCTCCCTGAAG
>NW_012039656.1:0-421 GCF_000956235.1 Wasmannia auropunctata
CCCGGAGAGTATGTATAGTCCAAGAGCTGGCTACACGAATTTCAAAATTACTCGGTACAAGGCCAGTTCCTACCTAAAAAGGTTCGATTAGTATCGCCATTAACGAAAACGCACTTCTGCCGCGCCGCCCCCGGGGACGTATGTGTGGACAGGGCGGACAAACATGTAAATTTTCATAGCTCATTAAAAGTATTAGTACAAGGCTGAAACTTTGTAGAATGTTAGTGTCTAATGTCCCGAACAACGTATCACAATGGCAGAAATCTAAGTGGGGGATAAAGCACCGGCAGAAAGGGTTAAAGTTGCGCAAAATTAATAGAAATTTAAAGTACTTGGTACAAGTCTGAAATTTTATGTACATATTGTTTGTATCTTTAGAAAGCAATATGCAAAATGGCAGAAGTCTAATTGGGGGATAAGA
>NW_012039657.1:0-318 GCF_000956235.1 Wasmannia auropunctata
TCTTCGCCTTACTAAAAAAAATAGAAGCATTAAAGCACGTATTTTTTGTTTTTACAATAGATATTATTTATGTAATAGGCGGGGAGAGGGGCTGAGCCTCTTTTATTTTAAAGCTAAAAAAGTTGATAAATTTGCGCGGCATTAACGAAATTTAAATGAAAAAAAAAAAAATTTGTTATCGAAAGTTATAAAAATCTTAGTTTTTAGCCTTTCTGAGACGCTATTTTTCTCAAAATTGTGAACTAATAATCAAATTTATGTAACAGATTCGTGTTCAACAGACAAAAATCGCAAATTAATATTTATGGTCATACAGCA
>NW_012039658.1:0-459 GCF_000956235.1 Wasmannia auropunctata
GGACACCCTGTATATATATATCTTGAAATAATAAGGCAAATTCGTAGCGTTGCATAGATGAATATAAAGAAGCGCTTAAGTATGAGTGGTTAAATGCAATTATATGATAAACTATTATATTATTATTATATTAAGAGAAGGGTTTATTTACCCTAAACAAAAGAGTAAAATATTAGAGTTGTTTTACGATCGCGTATATAATGATCGCGGAAATTAAGGTATTTGTTTTATTATAAACTTGGATATCATTATGGATAAGGGTTTCTTTGCTTTTCCCCTTGAATAAAAGTTATTTTAAAGCGTAAAACCAAAGTATTGAAATAAGTCATATTATAGACAGTAGAAGCATGAAATAGGGTGGGTGGCGCCATCTAGCGTGTTTGGAAAAAACGTTCGGCGACGTAGTACTGGCGGCGGACGTTACACTACACTGGTCAGTGCATCGCGCGAAAATATAAA
>NW_012039659.1:0-434 GCF_000956235.1 Wasmannia auropunctata
TGTGCGACTCTTCGCGCTCACTTCACATACATTCTCCTGTGAAGTGAGCACGAAGAGTCGCACATAAGACACGCTACGCTCCTGCGTACTCCGGCTAAGCGGGATCTGATTGATTAACTTTATTCGTTATTAACTCTGTAAATAATGGTCTGAGCCAAAATTGAAAGAGGAACTTTTAGTTCAAAATTTCATTCTCTTTCACGCCTTGAAATATTAATTAAGCGTTACGGGACACCCTGTATATATATATCTTGAAATAATAAGGCAAATTCGTAGCGTTGCATAGATGAATATAAAGAAGCGCTTAAGTATGAGTGGTTAAATGCAATTATATGATAAACTATTATATTATTATTATATTAAGAGAAGGGTTTATTTACCCTAAACAAAAGAGTAAAATATTAGAGTTGTTTTACGATCGCGTATATAATGAT
>NW_012039660.1:0-522 GCF_000956235.1 Wasmannia auropunctata
TCTCTCTCCTACGAAACTCTCGAAATAATTTTGCGATCGAAAACATAACACGATATAGTATATATATAACATGTATGATGCGCGACGTTGGCGATGTATTACATACGTATGTAATAAAACGTGTGCAATTTTTTTGCATATGATGACCGTGGTTCTCGTTTTTCCTCTCCCCCTCCCCCTTTATCGAAACGTGAGCACACTTGAATTAGTGTACCCGCGCGTTTGCACGCGATGTTACGTGTGTGCGCGCGCGCGGGTTACACGCCGAAACGTGACGCGCGTCTGCGCACGCGAGTCGACGGATAGATAGAAATATTAAGGGAGAGAAAGAGAGAGTGAGAGCTCGGAGCGACGTCGCGGAGCGAACAGCTGTGGAGTGCTCTTTCCCTCGCACGCTCGCCATCTCTTTCTCCGTACAGCAGCTGATTGTCGCGATCGACCCTCGCTCGCGACGACGACGACGACGACGACGACGACGAGCGAGCGTCTGCGTGGTGGACGCGACAGCGATCGCGCGACAAC
>NW_012039661.1:0-301 GCF_000956235.1 Wasmannia auropunctata
ACGCGTGTGTGTCGCGCCCCGTGTGTTTCGCGGTGCGCCCGTGGAACTTTGTAAATGAATTTGTCATCGTTGCTCCGTATCGAATCGTGTGTCACTCGTGCGCGAGTCCAGAGCGCGAGCGAGCGTGCGCGAGTCGCTCCGCGGCGAATCTGCGCCAAACGTGACGCGTATGTGTCGCGCTCCGTGTGTTTCGCGGTGCGCTCTCTTTTCGGTAAAAAAAACTTGCCATCGCAGCTGCGGAAGTGCAGTTAATCGTGTGTCACTCGTGTACGAGCGAACACGAGCGTTCGTGCACGAGCGA
>NW_012039662.1:0-483 GCF_000956235.1 Wasmannia auropunctata
TGTATTGCGCACCCCCGGGCTGGGGGTGCAGGCATCGATCCGCGATCGAGCGCGATCGATGTCGCTTTTGCGTGCGAGCTAGCGGAGCGTGCGTGCGATCCAGCGGAGCGACCGCTTGAGAGAACGAGAGCAAGAGAGCGAGAGAGTGTGTTGGCGAGGACGAGGGAGAACGAGCGAGCTGTCGGACCCGCTGCCGAGGAAGCCGCGTTGGAGACAGTGCCGGTGAGGTGACCCTCTTTTTCGTGTAAAGCCCCGGGCTGAGTGAGAATCTTGCTCGCACTCTGCGGACGGAGACGCCATTTTCGTGTCAGAGTCCCGTCGCGTGCGCCCCTTCGGCGACGCGTACTGAGTAATACTCTTTGGTTTGGTGTATCGGCGTCCGTCCTCAAGTGCGAGGATACTCACAGACTCGGCCGTGAGCGATCGGGAGTGTCGCGAATCGCGTGTCGAGCCACCCGGAGATCGTCGTCGCGAGTTCGCCGA
>NW_012039663.1:0-835 GCF_000956235.1 Wasmannia auropunctata
TCACACTAATTCGTGATAAATAGATACGACACATCTCTCAAGCAATCGTAAGAAAAACGCGTTTAAAGATTAACGTGTTGATAATGTTCTCGTCAGTAAGAGCGAGCAACAACGGGAACAAGTGCAACCGGTACAACATCAGCCAAATAGTATAGAATTGTAAAGATGCGTCAACAAATTTATGTATTGCGGCAATAGCTCCACAAAGAGAATGAAACCTTATCGTGGAGATGGTCGTGGTCGTGGTCGTCGAGACAACACAATAATTATTTTAAAAAGATTTGAATATCTATTTATAAAAATTTTTTTGATCCTAAGATTTTGTAATTGAAAATTTTTTAATTTTTTTTAATTTACTGATATAATTTATTTTAATTATGAACATAAAATAGTTTTTACATTTTAGTTTTATTATGTACAGTCGTGGACACATCAATTGCGAAAATTTCTTTTATAGGTTTCTAATATACAATATTTAATACACATAATATTATATATTTTATAGATAACTAATATTTTGCAAATGCGAACCACGATATACTATCTTTAGTCTAGAGACAGTATAACACCAATCGTGGTCTGCATTTGCAAAATATTAGTGCATTTTCAAACCTATAAAAAAAATAAATGTCGCAACCGATTAAAGTAAGGGTCCATGACTGAACATTTTTTATAATTTTATATTTATTGAAAAATTTAAACAAAAGTATTTAAATGTGTTATTTTTTATGTACCTTACACAAGCGTTATTCAATTTTCTCACATTTGTATTTATACTAGAATAAAGTAAAGAATCTGTATATACATTGTCGCGAGGCCGATGCCCCCGCAACAA
>NW_012039664.1:0-388 GCF_000956235.1 Wasmannia auropunctata
AACAACTCGTTGCTAAGGGAGCAACCCTCTCTTGTCCGCTTCCGCGGACGATTTCAGTCGGCGCAACTTATGGCCGACATCGCGAAGCACGGGCGTAACAATATATATATAATAGTATACCACTCACACTAATTCGTGATAAATAGATACGACACATCTCTCAAGCAATCGTAAGAAAAACGCGTTTAAAGATTAACGTGTTGATAATGTTCTCGTCAGTAAGAGCGAGCAACAACGGGAACAAGTGCAACCGGTACAACATCAGCCAAATAGTATAGAATTGTAAAGATGCGTCAACAAATTTATGTATTGCGGCAATAGCTCCACAAAGAGAATGAAACCTTATCGTGGAGATGGTCGTGGTCGTGGTCGTCGAGACAACACAATA
>NW_012039665.1:0-648 GCF_000956235.1 Wasmannia auropunctata
CTCCGCGTCTGTTCTTCTCGCAACTGCCGGATCTCCTGTATTACAGTTCTCATGTCTAGCATCTCTGACGAGGGCTGCGAAGTTTCAATGCGGAGGCTTTTCCTCGTTGTAGCCATATATGCGGTACTCTTTGAAGATAATCCGCTCGTGCGTTCTCTCCGCTCGTTCGTTCGAATCCGTTCGAATCGTTTGATCCCGGACGAGCCCCCAAAATGTTACGCTCACGCTCACTGTTACACTCGCGCCTGCGGCAAAGACGGAGACACTCGCGAGCTCGCGCGGAAAAGAACAACACTCTCGTTTATAAATGAACTACAACGGTTTATCCAACTCTTAATACACTCGCGTCAATCCAGAGAGTCCCGCCAAACAACTCGTTGCTAAGGGAGCAACCCTCTCTTGTCCGCTTCCGCGGACGATTTCAGTCGGCGCAACTTATGGCCGACATCGCGAAGCACGGGCGTAACAATATATATATAATAGTATACCACTCACACTAATTCGTGATAAATAGATACGACACATCTCTCAAGCAATCGTAAGAAAAACGCGTTTAAAGATTAACGTGTTGATAATGTTCTCGTCAGTAAGAGCGAGCAACAACGGGAACAAGTGCAACCGGTACAACATCAGCCAAATAGTATAGAA
>NW_012039666.1:0-305 GCF_000956235.1 Wasmannia auropunctata
TTTTCGCATATGTGACAGTGCGTAGCGTTGTTATATCTTTCGTATTCGTCGCGCGTCAATTCTGCCATCGGAACGTTAACGGACAGAGCGGACTTTACTTTGTGCGCCAGTTCTTTGAGCTCCTCCACGAACTACGCAACGCAATCCTTATCGCGACGACACCGATACATCGATAGCGCGTCGTCGTACGAGCAGTGCACGTAATATCCGATACTGTATACCTTGTGGTGTTGAGATTCAGGCAGATTCGGGTCCATTTTCTCTAGAACGCACTCCAACTGAGTCGACAAGGCACACAGGGGATA
>NW_012039667.1:0-311 GCF_000956235.1 Wasmannia auropunctata
TCGTAACCGGATAGATTGTGAAACACCACGGGAATGTAACGCGAATCTTTGTAGTTTAAATTGCAGTTGGAATGCGCGAGACCTCTGTATCGTCCGGTCATGTGGCAGTGATCCCGTACCCGCGTGTCTTCCGCCGCGAACAGTTTTTCGCATATGTGACAGTGCGTAGCGTTGTTATATCTTTCGTATTCGTCGCGCGTCAATTCTGCCATCGGAACGTTAACGGACAGAGCGGACTTTACTTTGTGCGCCAGTTCTTTGAGCTCCTCCACGAACTACGCAACGCAATCCTTATCGCGACGACACCGATA
>NW_012039668.1:0-914 GCF_000956235.1 Wasmannia auropunctata
GTTGGCTTGCGCGTATCNGTTGGAACATTGACTGAGGCACCGCGTATACTGCGCTCGATAAACAAGACCATATCGATGTCAGTGAGCAGTTCGAAATTTACACGCGTAGTGTTTCAGCATGGCATCCCACGTGAAACCCGGCAACGTGAAACTAATAGGCGGGATCGAGTCCGTAACTCGCGACGCAGTTGTCGCGAAAATTTTCAAAAACGTCCGCGAGCAACAGGACGTCCGTTTTCAGGTACAGATCGCTGTACTCGCCGAGCGTTCCGATGGAGAACCGCTGCCACACTTCAACGGCGTGCTCGTAATCGCTCTCGGACACGGTGTCGCCCGTCAACGAACTCTGGAATGCTTCGCGCGGCGGTAAACGCGTATCCTCCAACTTTTCCAAGCGGTCGACGTACTCGTACGGAAATACGCCTTTTCTAGTGAGAAGCTCGAAATGTTCCGTTGGTAGAGTACAAAATTCGCGTTGCATTATCCGTAGTTTATCTTTCTCGAGATAAGATGCCAATTTCTCGAGACTCGAACTGAGAAATTTGAACGAGTCGATAAAGCGTAATGTTACGCTGGTTCTATAATCTTTTTTTTTCATTTCCGTGCCATTGACTGTTTTCGTAAACGCGATGTACTTCTCTTTCGTTACCGGAAGTAGGTCCACGTGTCCCTCGTACGCGGTAGCTACTTCCTTAGTAATGAAATGCGCGTCGTAACCGGATAGATTGTGAAACACCACGGGAATGTAACGCGAATCTTTGTAGTTTAAATTGCAGTTGGAATGCGCGAGACCTCTGTATCGTCCGGTCATGTGGCAGTGATCCCGTACCCGCGTGTCTTCCGCCGCGAACAGTTTTTCGCATATGTGACAGTGCGTAGCGTTGTTATATCTTTCGTATTCGTCGCGCGTCAAA
>NW_012039669.1:0-595 GCF_000956235.1 Wasmannia auropunctata
TTTTTCATGATCATCATATTTGTAATCAGTTTGAACCATAAATATTATATTTACATTATTTGTAATTTTATTAATATCACTTCATTATATTATTGTTATTATATTATATTAATGTATTATATTATTGTTACTCTAAAAGTCAATAATAATAACAATAAACAATATTCTTAACACAATTTTGTGATTTTACTGTTTTATTTATCCTATCTGAAAAAGTGCATGTTAAATCGATATCTCAAATATCTCGATATGTCGAAGTTGTTGAAGCCTCTTTTCGGCGATTCTGATTGAACAATAGACAATCGATTGCGATTTGAATAATAGACAATCGATTGTGATTTGAATCGATTGCGATTTAAACAATAGACAATCGATTGCGATTCTGATTGGTCAATAGATAATCGATTATCGAATATTTCGAATCTTTTGTAGTTTTTATTATAAGTAATGTGTAACAATGTAATATATTACATTATATCACATTACTTATGTAACTAAATTACATCATATTACATTAAATAATTTATAATTTAATTTGATGTAATATGATGTAACTTAGTTAAATGTAATGTGATGTAACTAAGATTACATCACA
>NW_012039670.1:0-772 GCF_000956235.1 Wasmannia auropunctata
TATTTTTGGATTCAAATAGATTCGAAAAATTAGAAGCGTCAATTCAGAAATATCGAAATGAATTTATTTCTATCCATTTCAAATTATTTTTTTTGCTGCATGGGCTCGACGCCAACATTGAATATTACAATATTAAGTGCAAGAAAATATTGATCCTAGCTTGTATTTCTAGAAACCTACAGCCACGATAGATCGCGACAGTTTTTCGTCGAGTCCATCGTCCTGATGACTTCGACGCGGTGCAATGCTTCAATTGGATGGACTTCCAGCTTGGTAAATGCGCCAATAATAATTCCAGCACTGTCGTTATGGGTGAATTTATCAACACTGACGCTCAAGGTATTTTTTATCTACAAATCAACGCACAATCACCGTGTGAAAAGGGCAAAATAAAATGAACAGTGAAATAACCTTCTATATGTCTACACTTATGACATCAATATATATATGTATGTATTTCATTATAATTAACGATATACACATATCTCAAGGCAACGTACAAACGTAAAACGTACTTACGTGATATCTGTCTATCACAAATATATTACGATATATACTAGACTGGTATAGAATAATAAAAAAATTGCCTGTCTGGAAAGTTTTGCATGTATAATTGGCGTGTGTTACGCGCATCGATTTTATTTAAGTCATTTTAGCGAGGGTCGCCTCTCCACTGGACGATTCCTTGATTCCTCCGAATCGATAGACTGTATTACAGTTTATGACGTAATGTATTTAGAATATTATTTAAAAAGGTTTGACTGATAGTCGG
>NW_012039671.1:0-540 GCF_000956235.1 Wasmannia auropunctata
ATAATATATCGAAAGAAGCCGAGTTATAACATATCATTTATTTGTTACAACAACGTAACATTAAATCAAGCAAGCACTCTTATACATTCAAGTATATATATTGCTTTGACCGAATAAATATAATATTAGAATTTAAAAGACTAGCCTATTATAATATACGCAAAAAGAAATAAGTGAATAGCATTATGAGAGGAAAAGGAAAAATACGCTTTATGTAACCAAACGTAGAGTCACCACAGTGCCTATAATCCTTACTTAGTGAGCACACGTTATATACGCGCCAATATATACTCGGTGCTACATTCATACCTAACCCCTAACACACAGTAAAAAGATAGTGTTCACATAACGTACCTTAATAACTTGATAGAATACCGAAAATACAAATAACGATATGCCTAAATGTTAAAGAAAATAATAAAAAATAAAAATTATTAAAATTATAATAAAAAAAAGAGACATATCACATATATATGCATATACTCATAGAATAAATGTATAAATAAATACTTTCTTAATCATACTTAAGAAACTATAACC
>NW_012039672.1:0-373 GCF_000956235.1 Wasmannia auropunctata
CATGGCTTCGTGATTATATCGAACTAATACGAAATTTCGAACATTAGCTACGAATGATTTTGAAAAGAATTTGTACAAATTAATGAATTACGCGGTATTTGGCAAAACCATGGAGAATGTGCGCAATCACGTCGATGTGCGGCTTTTAACAAAATGAGAAGGTAGATTTGATGCGGAGGCAATGATCGCGAATCCGAATTTTCACAGTCGTAGCGTCTTTTCGGAGAATCTGGTCGCGATAGAAATGCGCAAACTCAAGGTCAAGTTTAACAAATCAATCTAAGTGGGTATGTGTATCCTCGACATATCCAAGACTTGTTTGTACGAATTTCACCACGACTATATACTACCTTCTTTTCAAGAAAAGTGTAAA
>NW_012039673.1:0-511 GCF_000956235.1 Wasmannia auropunctata
TAATGTATTTCGATGTAAATATTTATACGGCTGGGCAATGTGTCAACCATTACCGTACAGAGATTTTCAATGGGTCAACGACGTAACAAATTTTAATGTTATGGATGTTGCATTAGATTCCCCGATAGGCTACATTCTAGAGGTAGATTTGGAATATCCGCAAAATCTTCACGAGGCGCACACTGACCTACCGTTCTGTCCGACGCGCGATAAGCCGCCCGGCAAGCGGCAGGACAAGCTCCTCGCAACCGTATACGATAAGAAGCGTTACGTCATACATTATCGCACTCTGCAACAGTGTACTCGTCACGGCCTCCATATCGCAAAAATTCATCGCGTATTGCAATTCGCGCAATCCCCATGGCTTCGTGATTATATCGAACTAAATACGAAATTTCGAACATTAGCCACGAATGAATTTGAAAAGAATTTGTACAAATTAATGAATAACGCGGTATTTGGCAAAACCATGGAGAATGTGCGCAATCACGTCGATGTGCGGCTTTTAACA
>NW_012039674.1:0-400 GCF_000956235.1 Wasmannia auropunctata
CCAACAATAAGTACATGCAGTCATACGATCCATCGAAACCGTCGTCATATTTAATGTATTTCGATGTAAACAATTTATACGGCTGGGCAATGTGTCAACCATTACCGTACAGAGATTTTCAATGGGTCAACGACGTAACAAATTTTAATGTTATGGATGTTGCATTAGATTTCCCGATAGGCTATATTCTAGAGGTAGATTTGGAATATCCGCAAAATCTTCACGACGCGCACACTGACCTACCGTTCTGTCCGACGCGCGATAAGCCGCCCGGCAAGCGGCAGGACAAGCTCCTCGCAACCGTATACGATAAGAAGCGTTACGTCATACATTATCGCACTTTGCAACAGTGCACTCGTCACGGCCTCCGTATCTCAAAGATTCATCGCGTATTGCAATT
>NW_012039675.1:0-435 GCF_000956235.1 Wasmannia auropunctata
AAGGGACGATGTTACTCGATCTCAAGCCAGCGCGATCGTTGGTCTTGTTTTGGTCAAGGAACTTAATTCCTTTGACTCAGGATCGGACCAGTGCGATTTTCTGCAGGGAAGGGGGAAGTGAACGAGGGCGAGGTCGTTTAATAAATTATAGAGAGTTTAAGAATTAATTGATACGATTAAATTTATTTTTAACTACGTTTACAATGTTCATAGCAAATGAAAAGAAAGTTATTACATTGTTAGGTCTCAAAAGGATTGCTTATCAAATCTTTATTTTATTAACGACTAAAGACTATTGTCAATTCTGATTGAGCGGACTGAAGTAATTATGAGAGAATTCGTTAGAATGATTAGGAAACCGCGTCACCATTTTGTTTTACTACGTTACTCCCAAGACAATCCTAATATTTAACATGAAGAACTTACCTTCTCCGT
>NW_012039675.1:12768-13330 GCF_000956235.1 Wasmannia auropunctata
TTTTAATAAATTAAAAATATAACACTACCAAAAAGAAGTGAAATCAAAATATTATTTCAAGTATATTTATTGTAACTGAATTAAAAACTAAAAAAATAATATACCTCGAAAAAAAAATAGGTATCAAATTAAACAAATAAAATCCAAGTTGTATTATTTTCAATGTATAAAATAAAAACAAGAAATGCATTAGATAGCGTAATGAGGACCGCAGAAATTAAAAAGGGATTTCGATAACAAGTAACAAATTACGTGACAGAAAAATCAAAGATTGGAAAAAATTTCCAGCAGCATACTTGGCGCGCCCGTTTTTTATATACATATTATAAAATTATAATATAATTACTTGTATGTTATACATATATTTTTTTTATTGCTGAAGCAGCACGTGTCATATGCTTGATTCGATGATATAAGTATCATACGTATCGTAGAATAGTTGATAAAAGTAATTGAAATAAATTTAAATATACTAAGTTTGCAATATAAATTCTACTTATAAACTTTTTATAACAGTAATGTTATAAACTAAAGGACAATAATATTATGTTAAATAATAACT
>NW_012039676.1:0-381 GCF_000956235.1 Wasmannia auropunctata
GTATGCCATTTTTAAAAATTGAGGTGACTTTCATGTGACTTTCAAATAATTCTTCAAGGTCAAACCAATGGTACCATCTTATGGTCCCTTCGAAATCAAACAACTTTTGTCCGAAAAATTTTTCTTTCCCGGGCTTGATTTTCGAGATATTCGACTGGATGGATTAAAATGGTCTACCCTGTATATATACAGGGTGTCTCGTACTCAATGGTACAGCGCTTGTGGGGAGGTAGTGTAGACCAAACTGAACAAAAAAGTCCTCTACCATTTTGCGATCTTCAAAATAGTTTTCGAGATATTAATATATAAAGCTCGTCGAATCTGAACGCGCGGCGCGATACGCCCGCCCGCCGCGGACCGCGGTCACCTCCCCCGCGCGCC
>NW_012039676.1:2752-3322 GCF_000956235.1 Wasmannia auropunctata
TTTTTTTTTCGAAAAACGAGGCAAAACACGTTCTTGAGTTTTTTTCTAAGATGTGGAAAGTATNTAAAAAAATATTTTTTTCAGATTTTTCGACTCTCCCAGATTGTTAAAAAAATTGTTGAAAAGTTTATTGTTAAATAAACAATGAAAAACAAAACATTTTTGGAATCTTCGTTTTTTCTCGTAAACTAGAACATTTTTCGCGTATTTTGAAAAAAAAAGCAGTTAGCTAGCATTATTAGTAACAGAGCTATGAATTTTTGAAAAATAAAGTAGTCTAATTTTTAATTGTTTATATCTCGATTAATTTTGCAATAAGAAAAATCCTTTGGCACAAAATTCTATCTCCCAAAGTACTACTTTTGTGCAAAATTTAAAAAATTTCTGACAGATGACTGATCCGCTTCATGTGGAATAGCCCATATATATGTATACATGTCCTCGAATATTCAAAGTGAGAGATTGCATTTTTAGAAATTTCTTATTACTTTTCAAGAAATTATATGCATGCCCTCGAGTATTCAAAATAAGAGATTGTATCTTTAGAAATAATTATATGCTATAAAAAAA
>NW_012039677.1:0-320 GCF_000956235.1 Wasmannia auropunctata
TATAACTCGAAAAGTATTCAATAAAGAAACATTTAATTATAGTGTTTTGAAAAGCTCTCGAGATCAGCTACAAGAATATGTAATAAAAAATAGGGGATGCCATTTTTAAAAATTGAGGTGACTTTCATGTGACTTTCAAATAATTCTTCAAGGTCAAACCAATGGTACCATCTTATGGTCCCTTCGAAATCAAACAACTTTTGTCCGAAAAATTTTTCTTTCCCGGGCTTGATTTTCGAGATATTCGACTGGATGGATTAAAATGGTCTACCCTGTATATATACAGGGTGTCTCGTACTCAATGGTACAGCGCTTGTGGA
>NW_012039678.1:0-627 GCF_000956235.1 Wasmannia auropunctata
AGAGAATATCATATAAGTCTTAGGTGTCTACATTACCTACAAAATAAACTGTTGTACTACTTTAAAAAACATAACCCTAGGTAAGATGGTATTTTTAAATTTAAAAAAAGTTAAACCCAAGTAATACGTATCTTTCAATTCATTCAAAACTTTTCCTATTGCAATTTAAGTGGTAGTAGTTATTTTATTTTCTTTTAAATATTTTATTTTATTACAAAATTGCGTTACACAATCTAAGTGTCATCACTAAGAAGTAAAGAGGTAACAGTACAAAATTTAAAAAATCTATTTTTATAATTTTTTTCATGTTAAAACACTTGGCGCTGCTGGACCGAATAAGGAAATTAATGGAAAAAATTGAAATAATAATGAAAATTGATCAAAATTGTACATATTAAATGAAAATGTAACAATTATCATTACCATTATCTTATATGTAACAATTATATTATCTTATTATGTTAATTTATCATTATACTAAATGATATACAGTTATTAGTTAATAAATTTAAAAATATAACGTTGTAAAAACATGATCATATATATTAATTTATCATTATATTAAATAAAATAAAATTTTAAGTTAATAAATTTAAAAATGTAACGTAAAAACGTCATCATATATTA
>NW_012039679.1:0-571 GCF_000956235.1 Wasmannia auropunctata
TTTTTCGTTTAGTTCTTCAGTTTCCAGTTATCTTAATAAATTCATTCACTTATAGTCATTGTTAAGTTTCCTCTCCATGCAGATCCGAAAACTTTACATGGTAGCAGAGCGTGGTTAAGGGAGATCGATATTGATTTCTTGTGTCGCGTGATCTTTGTCGGCCATTTTTCTTTTGTTTTGCTCTCGTTCTCATGAGACGCGTGTTTCGGCGTGAGCGAAACTTTGTCTTTTTCGTTGACTGAGAGTTTTGCTGGTGATCGCTATAGACATGGAGTTTTTACATGGAGTTGAGAAGTTAACGGGAAAGGACAATTGGACCACGTGGAAGTTCTCGTCGCGGAATCTGTTAAGAGGTGTTGAAGGAGCTTACGAGGTGTGCATTGGTGAACTGGTAAAACCGGCGGTTCTTGCTGCAGACGCGAATCCGGCCGAACAACAGGCCTATTCGGCGGCTTTGCAAAAGTGGGATAAAGCAGATCGTGCTGCTGCTCAAATTTTGGTGAAAACACTTGATCCGAAAGTGCTAGCGTTACTCGTGGCTTGTGAAAGTGCAAAAGAGATGTGGATAAAA
>NW_012039680.1:0-498 GCF_000956235.1 Wasmannia auropunctata
AAGCGGCGAAAGAAGCAGTGTGGTTAAAGCGTCTGTTTGAAGATATTTCGCCTTTAAAGTCTGTGCCAACGTTGATCGTAGATAGTACCAGCGCAATGAAATTGTCTAAAAACCCTGAATTTCATAAGAAAAGTAAGCACATTGATGTGCGTTACCATTATTTGCGAGATTAAGTTGTAAATGATCGTTTGTGTATGACATATGTGTGTAGTAAGCAGCAAGTAGCTGACATTTGTACGAAACCAATTCCGCGAGTTCAGTTTTGCTACTTAAGATCAATCATCTTAAATTGTAGGGGAAGTGTTGAGAGATAACAATTTAGGATGTCAAGTCCGTTCAAAGTTCACTCATTGTATTTGTTTGTGTCTGATTGGATGAGAGATGAGCGTGGAGCGCACTCTGTCGTCAGATGATGTGTGAAGTCGGTCGCGTCTTTACTTGTGTGACCAATGGTCGCGGAACGTTGCGTGAGGCTCTCTGTCGTGTCGAGTCGGGACA
>NW_012039681.1:0-441 GCF_000956235.1 Wasmannia auropunctata
TTATTAAAAAAGGAGACTGATTTTGTATGGGGAGAAAAAGAGCAGGAAAGTTTTAATATCTTAAAAAAATGCTCTGTGTGAAGAACCAATATTACAGTATCCAGATTTTACAAGACCTTTCCTTTTAACAACTGATGCATCTGGAACAGCAATTGGTGCTATTTTAAGTCAGGGACAAGTAGGAAAAGATTATCCAATAAGTTATGCTTCGCGAGTATTAAACGATGCAGAAAGAAATTATTCAACAATAGAAAAAGAATTATTAGCGATAGTATATACTGTACATTTTCGACCTCATCTTTATGGTAAACAATTTTTCTTAATAACAGATCATAAACCGTTAACATGGCTCCATAAAATTAAAGATCCTACTTCACGTTTAGCAAGATGGAGAATAAAATTAGCTGAATATAATTATGAGATAGTGTATAAACCAGGGAA
>NW_012039682.1:0-1648 GCF_000956235.1 Wasmannia auropunctata
CTAATCAATTTAATAAGAACTTGATGTTAACTTGCATCTAATAAATCCCCCCTCTCTCACGACATCAAATAAATGCTTGCCTACATCTATACGAACCATTATTGACGAATCTGTAAAGAAATTTATTGCGAAAAAATATCACCTCAAGTTCTCAGCCAGAAAAATCACATGTAAAATCACATAATAAAATAATTGTAGTACCAAAATCCTGGTATAACCGTGCATTGGCCTATCTTATTCATTGTGTGTAAAAACACTTATATGGTTATAATAGATATATATATTATTAAAAGATAAATTTACCAAAACATTAAAAAATTTTTAATAATTATACCTAATAGATAAAATTGTTTCCCTAATTTATTATTTATTAATCGCTGATATTAATATACGAATTAGCAAAGAATTGTATTATAAATATTATTTTTCTGACTATGTTTATTTAATTAATAAAAATTTGATGAGATTTTAATCAGTTACAAGTTTAATCAGTTATAAGATCTTACAATTAGATCAGTAATTAGATCCAGCATTAAATATGTATCTTCTGTAAATCTGACAATGAGTCAAAAACAACATTTAGACGATTCAATATAGTGAATGAATTACTTTCATTTCGAAAAAACGACGATATTTTGCGGTTTACCTCGATCGAATCGATCATTTGCCTCATTTGCTAGAATTGATTGTTAATTCTACTCCTACTAACCGCTCCGAAAATAATTTATTGACTCTGTTTTATTAGAACGTACGCTCTGTATTGTTTCTTTTCATATAAATATAGATATATTCATATATCCTATTTTTTGTACATCAAATTTTATCTATCATCGGAATATTTAATACGTAACTTAATAGATCAATGTTTCGCTATAAATTTTATTGAACTTTTATAAATGTAATAAAATATATGTTTAAAACTTTAATTATAAAGATGTCGTGCTAACTTCATGAATCTAGCACTCTTTCTAAAGAATCTAAAGAACAAGAAAACAATAACTATTACCACTTCTGGCAATTTATTAGTACTATTTGAGTTCCACAAATGTATGTAATTTGAAAACAAAATTCAAGCAATTATCAATTTTTTATATTTTAAATATTAAATATAGCAAGAGATTAAAAGTGTTAATTACTTATTTTACGCTATATTAACGACAGTTCTCACTAGCAGAGTTCTATGACCTGCTATCATTTTTAAACAAAGTTCTGACGATTTTAAAATAGTTTTTTAATCTTCAAAAAATGTATAATCGTCGAAACTCGATCTATTTAAAAAAAATAATAGAGTAGGGCTTCTAAATATTTGGATATCTAGATATTCGGATATCCGAGATCAGTTTCAATTCGAATCTCAAAACTGGATTATTCCGATTATTCGGGTAACCCGGATGTCCGAATTATTTGGATTCGGATCTGATTGTGAGTTAGGATCCAGATCTAAATTCGGATAAAATACATCCGCAATGTATTTTATTTTATTATAATTTTAAAATAACAAATTTGTTGAAAAATGCATTTTATTTTATTTATTATATTTAAAGCTATACCCTTTTAGCTATAAAACATTTTTTTACTCTCATATTTAGTTATCGAATTTAGATCCAAATTCGAATCTAAATTCGCTACAAACTTAAATTCGATTTCG
>NW_012039683.1:0-874 GCF_000956235.1 Wasmannia auropunctata
CGTGCATGAGCGCGCGAATTTGAGCCGCTAATATTGGTTAACTTAAATCCTTTATAATTTGAAAAGTATTATAGCCTCCACATTTTTGTATTAGGATTTTCGTCTCAAAATTATCTTAGGAACACGTTCTTAAAAGGAAATCCGGTAGAGGCGGGACACCCTGTATATTATACAAATAGAAAATAAAAAATAATATTAAATTAAACAAAAGAATTGAAAAAATTATATATAAGATAATCATGCATAACTCATATATGAATTTTTCACATTTTTTATATAGATTTTCATATTCCATATATGAACTTTAATATAACGTACATGCAGTTATCCACATGGATTTTAATGACATGGTTATCCGCATGAATTTCTCATATGGATTTTAACATGACATGATTATCCACATGGATTATCATATGGATTTCCATGGATTTCCATGGAAATTGACATGGATTTTTTCAATAGGGGATTTTCTAAAAACTTATTGACTTGCCCTCGTATTGTAATCTACAGGGTGGACCATTTTAATCCATCCAGTCGAATATCTCGAAAATCAAGCCCGGGAGAGAAAAATTTTTCAGACAAAAGTTGTTGGTTTTGAAGGGACCATAACGATGGTACCATTGGTTTGACCTTGAAGAATTATTTGAAAGTCACCTCAATTTTTTTAAATGGCATCCTCTATTTTTATTACATATTCTTGTAGCTGACCTCGAAAGCTTTTTAAAACACTATAATTAATTGTTTCTTCATTGAATACTTTTCGAGTTATAAAGCTGCAAAGTTGCAACTTTGGAGCTTTATAACTCGAAAAGTGTTCAATGAAGAAACATTTGATTATAGTGTTTTGGAAAGCTCTCGAGGTCAGCTACAAGAA
>NW_012039684.1:0-509 GCF_000956235.1 Wasmannia auropunctata
TATAAGTTTAATTATTATCAGTTCAAACATTACATTGTAACGTGTATTCGACGATTATATTTTAATAGTGTGATAGTATTTTAATAGTGTGATCGATATAGATTACTTATATTAATAAAGGTTTTGACAGAGAAAATAACAGTATTACGATATAAGTTGAAATTAAAGCACTCAACACAGATATCATATTTAAGTTTATGCAGATTATACTGTCCGACAAAATTTAATTTTTTTTGCCACACAAATTTGAATAGTTATTATTAATATATTTGTTTTTATTAAATACAAATTCATTGTCCAAATTTCGCTATCACGTCATATTTTTTAGAAAAAGAGCGTAAATTAAGTAAAAACGATTTTAAAGATTTTCATGACGTTGTAGCATTGGCCATGTGAAAATACGAACTTTCACTTTTGAAATGCTTTTCTTTTTGATATGATTCTTTGTTTTCGAGATATAGGGAGAGATGGAGATCCTTCGTACACATACATACATTCAGTGATTTTCG
>NW_012039685.1:0-641 GCF_000956235.1 Wasmannia auropunctata
TGGTTGTTGAATGATGCACAGTATATCGTTTACTCACTGACTGTATTTAACATGCTGCTTACAAGTTGATTACTGCGCGGGCCGACAGCATAACGCTATGCGTAAATGAAATGGTTGTGTTGAACTCCGCAGTGGTCCGCTGGACGGCGGGTTTTATCCCGTCTCAAGTGAGCCACTGCACTGCTCAGCAGTTGCAATTGTTGCTTAATTGCAACTGCCGCAGTTTTTGGAGGACGCGCGTATTGAGGCTGCCGAAGTCCTGCGTCGGCATCCTCAATTATTATTGGGTCATCGTTGCAATATTAGATTGCAACAGTGACCTGCTTATTACTAAGTGTGACGTTGTAAGTAAGGCAAAGCGAGACTTACATCCCTCCCCCTTTGAAAAAAGAAAATGAGGGGTCGAATTTTCTTTACGCTGTACAATATTATTTACATATTACAATTTGCGCAAGAATTCTTATTTACTAATACCGCGCGCTGCCAGAGCGTTTTAGGATGGACTTGGGCGTCCAGAGGTCCTCCTGTCTAAATTCGGTATGCCTGTCGGCAACAATCACCTTTTTATTTTTGATGCGCTTACATATAAAATATGTTACAACTATTATGGCGCTGAAAAATTATTATGCCGCTAGTAGTCA
>NW_012039686.1:0-394 GCF_000956235.1 Wasmannia auropunctata
TTTTTGTCATTTTTTCTGAAAATTTTCGTTACTTTTTTGTTGATAAAAAATCCAATATGCAATGTATCGGTGAAATTGTGGTCTATTCCATGGACAATTTAATTACGCGTATTTAAAAAAAAAAATCTTTAAGATTCGTTAAAAATTGACTGAGTTATGAGGGTCGCCAGCTCGAACAACATCGTTTTCCAGAAAACGCGTTTAAAGTGTAGTTTTTAAATGTAGTTTTTTTGATATAAATGTTTATATCTGGATACCTACAGCCTAATCAGCTATTCCAGGACCATAAAGTAGACCCTCAGCTTCCTTAAAATTGATCTGGTCTTGCAGTCTCTCATTTTTTCTTGCAATGCTATGTACTCGTGCCGTTCAACGCTCGCTACCTGCTTTGACG
>NW_012039687.1:0-393 GCF_000956235.1 Wasmannia auropunctata
TTGTGTCTTCTCCATCTTCTCCGCGCCAGATCTCTCTCTCTCATAATGGCTTTAATGTCGGTAGTTAGCCATGGCCCCGGTAGATGTTTATGCTGTATTGTTTTAAGCGGAGCATGCCTGTCGTAGCAGTGCATCAAAAAATTGTTGAATAGTTCCATCTTGCCATCTATATCGTTTGACTGATACACCTCGCTCCAATTACATGCGTTCAGTTCGTTGATAAAACTGTCTACATTGAAGCCTCTGAAATCTCTGACCTTGATAGTCCTCGCGATGTGACGTTGGATCTTGATATTATAAGAAATTTCGATTAGGTCATGCGCCGAAAGAAAGCAGACATCTCGCTGTTTGAAATCTACAAGTTTGTCCTCATCATCTATAATGCAGAGATCC
>NW_012039688.1:0-382 GCF_000956235.1 Wasmannia auropunctata
ATACAAAATAAATAGATTCTTAAACATACATTTTTTTACAGTTAATTTTTAAAAGTATTATTGCTCAATATTTTGTTTCCGGTCGTTAAAATTTTAAAATATTTTTTTTGTAAAAGCCACAAAATATTGTGCAATAATACTTTTAAGATTTAACTGTAAAAAAATGTATGTTTAAGAATCTATTTATTTAATATTTGTTTATTATCTATTTATCTTTTTTTACATAATTTGTAAGAAATTGTATTTTTATTTTGGACAAATATTAATTTCAAAAGTTTAAGATATTTTTAAGAAACATTCGCAACGAGATCCACTCTTTGGAATTTTCAACTGGAATAAAATTGAAGCGGTAGTCCAATATATATATTTATATATATATAAA
>NW_012039689.1:0-517 GCF_000956235.1 Wasmannia auropunctata
TACTTCGAAGTACCGATATACAATGCTTTTTATTACCTATATAAGGTATAATCAATTATTGCATTACTTTTATAAATTATTTGTTATTAATTAAATCTATTAATTATCTCTTAATCTTTTTTTTAATGTAATTAATAGTAAAAAACNTAAATAAATACAAATAAAAAATATGTAAAAAAGTAAATATCTATATTTTTCATAAAATAATACATATATACATTTTCAGAATGCAATAGAGATCAAAATAGCATCATAAAAATTATGAAACCACTCAATGTTTGTAACAAATTATATTATTAACCGGTATTCAGTGCTCAAATAATTCATCCCATTCCATAGTATCTCACACCATATTCATACCCATCTCATACCGATGCCGAATTCATACTGTCCTATATAAGTCCTATGTATTATCATTCTTGCCCTATGTGTGTTACCTATATGTATACATTTTTATATGGGACTGTTACGGTCCCATATGGGGCTATTACGATCTTACGTAGAACCTTCATGGTCC
>NW_012039690.1:0-451 GCF_000956235.1 Wasmannia auropunctata
ATCTTATTTATAAACTTTAAATAACTTTTATCAAACACTCATAATTTTTAAATATATTTTTATTATAATTTTTTTCAAGTTGCAATGATGGGTTTTGAACCTGGATCGCTGGATTATGAGTCTCGCATCTTGTCCGTCATTCTACTTCGAAGTACCGATATACAATGCTTTTTATTACCTATATAAGGTATAATCAATTATTGCATTACTTTTATAAATTATTTGTTATTAATTAAATCTATTAATTATCTCTTAATCTTTTTTTAATTGTAATTAATAGTAAAAAACATAAATAAATACAAATAAAAAAATAATGTAAAAAAAGTAAATATCTATATTTTTCATAAAATAATACATATATACATTTTCAGAATGCAATAGAGATCAAAATAGCATCATAAAAATTATGAAACCACTCAATGTTTGTAACAAATTATATTATTAACCGGTA
>NW_012039691.1:0-311 GCF_000956235.1 Wasmannia auropunctata
TAGATACTGATCAGTTTAAGTGACGCTTGTTTGGGCAATAACTGGACAGCAAATTTAGTCAGTTTCTAGCTAGTTATTGGTCAGTTTTTAACTGGATTTTCCAAAATATTTTTTGAAAAAAATTTTAAAAATAATTAAAATAAGAACTTTTTTTCACTTATTATCATTTTTCAACAAGTATTTATAAACTTTAAATAACTTTTATCAAACACTCATAATTTTTAAATATATTTTTATTATAATTTTTTTCAAGTTGCAATGGTGGGTTTTGAACCAGGATCGCTGGATTATGAGTCTCGCATCTTGTCCGT
>NW_012039692.1:0-391 GCF_000956235.1 Wasmannia auropunctata
TACATTATAGCTATGATTAGATGCGTTCCGATTCATGCATAATGTGCATGATGTATCATTTTAACCTTGTTTAACATTTAATTAATGACAAGGATAAAATATATGATACATTATACGCATCATGCATGGAATACATGCTAATTAATATTACACAAGTTATACGACAAACATTTCAAATCTATTGGTTGACTATACAGAGTAAGAGAGATCAGATAACTTCTCTTTCTTGTAACCAATCAATAGGCTTGAAATGCTTTATCGTACGACAAATGTAAAGGCCTTCACACATAAAATCCCGTAAGGCCGTAAGACGTAAGCATAAGAAAATTGACCAATCCCAATTGAGTACAGGGGTTACGGACAACCTAATACTCAATTGGGATTGGTCGAT
>NW_012039693.1:0-578 GCF_000956235.1 Wasmannia auropunctata
AGACGTGTGCTCTTCCGATCTTAGGGGAGTATAGCGTAATCTGGTCACCTTTTTTAAACGACTATAAAAGTCGTATTTTTTCGAATTTCATGAAACCAAATAAACCATTGGAAACGTTGATAAATATTTAACTATGGAAGGTAATTAGATATATTATTTTTTTAATTGATTTATTTAATATATTATTTATTTAATTACTAAATAATAAATTAAATATAATTAAATTACTAAATAGTAAATTAATTTATCTCTAAATAGTAAATGAAATTATCAGTAATTAACAGCTAGTTTGAATTACGCGGGACTTAATATATGTACATTATAGCTATGATTAGATGCGTTCCGATTCATGCATAATGTGCATGATGTATCATTTTAACCTTGTTTGACATTTAATTAATGACAAGGATAAAATATATGATACAATATACGCATCATGCATGGAATACATGCTAATTAATATTACACAAGTTATACGACAAACATTTCAAATCTATTGGTTGACTATACAGAGTAAGAGAGATCAGATAACTTCTCTTTCTTGTAACCAATCAATAGGCTTGAAATGCTTTATCGTA
>NW_012039694.1:0-563 GCF_000956235.1 Wasmannia auropunctata
CCAGCCCGCTCAGAGATGTGTATAAGAGACAGATATTACCAGGCTGAATTAATATTGATTAAAATTCCTTTTCTTTAATAAAGAATTATATATCCACGTGTCAAACGACACCCTTATAATTTTGCATTCTGACATTCGAATATATAGGCTCATTTTAAATATTATAATGTAAAACAAGAATGAATTTCTGGATCCTCGATTATGCGAATTATAGTATATAATAATTACGACATAAAACTGGAAGGAAAAGAATACTAGTATGAGATTGCAATTATTAACAAATCGATTAAGCGTACGGAAAATTAATTCTACCATTCTCTTGAATAATTCGTAAACTCCAAGTATACTTGAATGACATATTCTTCACGATTATAAAATGATCTTTCTATATTATATTTATAAAATTCCTTTGTTAAATTACATTCTCGCGTATAAGAGCGAGTAATCTCATAGCGTAACGCTTAATTGACATGCGCAGAAGACATTCTATTGTCTCGCAGCAGCGGCCGCGCGCCGAGCCGAAATGCAGGTAGGCGACCGAGCGGGCCGCGCAGTTAAAAAGG
>NW_012039695.1:0-422 GCF_000956235.1 Wasmannia auropunctata
AAGTCAGTTGAAAATGGAAAAAAATGAAAATTATTTGTGTGTTATAATTCAAAAAATGCACAAGGAATTTCACTTGTCTATTAAACATAGAAATAACAAATTTAATAATTCTAACAAACGATACAAATGTTCAAGATTGACTAATTTTTTATGTAAAATTAAATGCATATTTATTTATTAAAAACTTATTTAATCTTAAAGTATAACATAATAGTTATTTAAATTTGGGTATAATTAAAAAAGATAAGTTATTCATACCAACCTTTCAATATGATATTGATATTTCTTCGACTTATTATTAATTGTATATATATATAGGCCACAAAGTAATGATGAGGAAAAATCTTGTGATGACTTTCGGAAATTAATTAAAGACCGTATGTGAAACTGAAATATATTGATAATGGGATTATAATAATGTG
>NW_012039696.1:0-1414 GCF_000956235.1 Wasmannia auropunctata
AGCACTGACAATGAGAAGACAGTTATCGAGAAACCTAACGAGAGCGACAAGAGCGAATTTGAGTCATTTGGGAGCGATTAATACCTGATCGCATTTTATCAACAAATTTTAACGAAATTTTAGAGACAGATAATGAGAGAATGAACAAAAAACAAGGAAAATTGTCGATAAGAGAGATCCATTGCAGGAGTCGGTCGTATTTAAAATAATATTATTTAAAATATGTATTTTAAATAAGAAAAAGTAAAAGACTTATTTAATACTTATTATTTTAAATAACTTCTTTTGATCTATTTTATATTTAATATGTTTTTAAATATGTTTTTGGAATTTATTTTATATTTTTTATTTTAAATAAGTCGTGTTTCTGGAATTTATTTTATATTTGTTATTTTAAATAGATTATATCAGTTACTTGACCGACTTCTATTTATCAGGGATTTAAAAAAACGTTATTTAAAATATGTATTTTAAATTTAAAAAAAGGTAAAAAAATTATTTAGTTTTTATTATTCTAAATAATTTCTTCTGATCTATTTCTTTAATATTTTAAATATGTCTTTGGAATCTATTTTATATTTTTCATTTTAAATAAGTCATATCAGTTTTTTATTGGCTCCTGCGATATTTTATTTTAAAGAAGTTTCTGGAATCTATTTTATATTTGTTATTATAAATAAGTTGTATCGGTTATTTTATCGACCCCTGAGCCATACGAAAAACAAAGTAATGATTAATTACACAACTAAGTATTCCGCTTTCTTTTTCTTTTTTTACAAACTACTAATACAAGTAACAGCGCTATCGCATTGCTATCACCTGCAGTTATAGTAGTTTGATACACAATAAAAAATGATTCTTCAGTCGATGAAGCTTACGATTTCGAGAATGAGTATATTTTCGAGCATCCTTTTCGACATGTTACAGTCTCCCCTGTTAATTCCGCCGTCGTCCGTGAAATCTACATTTTTTTATCGAGTTCGATATTATTATCATTATCCTTTTCGATTCTCCTCCGCAACTTTTGTTGTCGTCGGTGCCAACGATTTACATTGAGACCATTTGCGTCACGGCGATTGCTGACCATGATACTGCAAACAATAATGCCCTTGCCAATAGTGATATCACGATTGTAATATCGATAACAACAATGTGTATGCTGACGATAATGCTGTTATCTTCAACGATTTAGTTTTAAACAACCAACAAATTTTTGTAGTGTGCGAAATTTCTATGCATGATAACGTTTGCGTTAAATTAAATAATTATTTTTCTGAGTAAAAGATGTAAAGGACTCTTATTTCAATTCACTTCTCAAATATAATTTTCCCAAATATAATTCCCAAATATAATTTTGATTTGTAAAAGGCAATTAAATTTCCTCTTTCTCTATTTCCAGTAATTTATTCAATTT
>NW_012039697.1:0-1076 GCF_000956235.1 Wasmannia auropunctata
GGACCCTACCAAAGCTTAAAATATTTCGAAGAAAAGGGATATTACGATCTTTACTTTGTTCACTTGCCTATCTGGACAAACGGTTCCTTCGTCTCCTACGTGTGAACTGGTTAAACTTTGGCGAGACATATAATCGTTGGGATGTCATCCACTAGTCCACCCGCGGATCAAGCAAAATTCTCAGTTATTTATAATGATGATAACAATAGTGACAATCTATCAGCCTCCGCGCACGACAATGTTACCTTCAGTAACGTCGAACAGTTATCTTCACGTGACACACAATTTTTAACAAACAACACTTCTCCAATAAGGAATATTACGATTATTTCAATGAAACGTTTACAAACTTATTGATACAGCAAAAAGCGATATCGGACTCAAATGCCGTTCTGCGCAAACTGTTGGATGAAGAGTCGAAGACACACCGAGTACGCTTGGAAAATATTATTGATCAAATGAAGAAAGAACTGCAACGTCGAGCGATTGAGAGCGCAAAATTGACTCATAAAATACAAGAAGAACGACTACGAACGGATAAATTAGTCAAAAAGAAGTGTAATGAAATGTTTGTTTTACGGATGAAAAGAGAGAACGAAATAACGAATATTTTTAAAAAATGTCTCGATGTTAATGCATCTGACAAACAGGGCGATGCAAATAAAAATGTTGCGTCTTATCTTTTGACATCACATCCGTCGACGGCGAATGTGCCACAGAACGATAACACTGTGGCTGATTCACCGATTTCAACGCCTAGAATTTCGAACAATTATGTATCGATTGTTGTTAATAAAACGATCAAAAAACAAAAAAAAAATGGATCAATAAAACGACCAAATAGCAAAAAAAAACTCGCAAAACAATCGCTATGCTTAAATAGCACTGACAATGAGAAGACAGTTATCGAGAAACCTAACGAGAGCGACAAGAGCGAATTTGAGTCATTTGGGAGCGATTAATACCTGATCGCATTTTATCAACAAATTTTAACGAAATTTTAGAGACAGATAATGAGAGAATGAACAAAAAACAAGGAAAATTGTCGATAAGAGAGATCCATTGCAGGAGTCGGT
>NW_012039698.1:0-322 GCF_000956235.1 Wasmannia auropunctata
CTCAGAGATGTGTATAAGAGACAGCGTGTAGCCAGAGTTTTAAGAGTCCTGAAAGATGTTTAGTAATTTTATTCTTTTATTTTATATATTTTACAATTTGAAAGATAAGTTCTTTAAATTAATAGCAATGAGTTGTGAGGCAGGTTATAGTAATTTTTGTTAGAGCCTTTAAAGTTTCCCTGAACAATCTTTTTCACCGTGTTTCTTTAAATTACTCTCATTTTATTTCCTATCTACTTGTTCTCTTTCTCTCATCTTTAAATTTAAATATATTTTAGTTTTAGCTTTCGAATCATATTGTTTTCGAATAATTTTTTATTTT
>NW_012039699.1:0-455 GCF_000956235.1 Wasmannia auropunctata
TAATATCATTTTGTTAAGTTCACTATGATGCTCCTCCAAAATTTAACATTGCCACATATATTCATCGTGTAATATAATGTAAATATACTAAAAAAGAGAAAAAGACACATATAGTATACAGATTAAATTACGTTATATCAATTCAATTAAATCATTGAACACATAATTTCACATATTGAAAAGTATTCTTAAAACATTTGCTTTATGTCAATGCGAATCAATTCGGCTATATCATATAGAGCGCATTTGCTTTGTGATATTTCAACGATAATGGTAATCAGAATGGAGACCGTTCGTCCTTGACGACATTTACATGATTCTTCATATTTTATACATTTAGCAACGCGATGTACCGTAGTTGCATATTATATGAGAAATATATATAATTACTGACAGCACATTTCATGAGACAAAATAAATTGATAATATAATAGATACCACAATTTGAGATCGGA